>NC_052150.1:118111648-118376964 GCF_902713615.1 Scyliorhinus canicula
TTTTAAAGCAGACCAAGCAGGCCAGCAGCACGGTTCGATTCCCGTACCAGCCTCCCCGGACAGGCGCCGGAATGTGGCGACTAGGGGCTTTTCACAGTAACTTCATTGAAGCCTACTCGTGACAATAAGCGATTTTCATTTCATTTCATTTTCAATGGCCCCTCCATGTTAATTCATGACCTGTCCATATCCAATCATCCAATGTACATTATGTACAGAAGCACTGAACCCCATAGTAACAATGAGATGTGTGCAGCCACTCATAACATACCCATTCACAAATCTTAATTTCAAATAAAACTGCTGTTCCTACAACCCTGTTACAGGGTAAACACAGAATAAAATCAATTATAACCATTTAAAGATGTCAATCAAGAAAATTAAAAATTTCTCTCCAGCAGTCAAAACAGAACTCTACTTAGATAATCCTTTTATGAGACTGGGCTTTTTACGCTGATCTCTCTTGCCAATGTGACAATATTTATTTACAAAATATTAAGTGTTTAAAGCCTCTGTTATTGACACTTTAATGGGCTGTTTGATTCACACTTTAGGAACAGTAGCTTTTTTTCAAATGAAGATTGCGAATGGGTATTATTTTTCTTCCACCTCCCCCACCCTCCAAGAGTAGTACAACACCTGCCAATGTCAGCATAGGGGTCACTGTTGTGTATAGATCTGAAGAATGAGCATGTAAGGGATATAAGTTGGCATGGAGTGTATGAGTGGCCATTGCAATTGGTGGAGGTCAGAGTTGTAATGGAGGGGGCACATTAATATCATAGCGTTTAAATGGTTCCCAAATTCCCAGCTGGGTCACTGTCTGTGCAGAGTCTGCACGTTCTCCCAGTGTCTGCATGGGTTTCCTCCGGGTGCTCATTTCCTCCCACAGTCCAAAGATGTGCAGGTTAGATGGATTGGCCATGATAAATTGCCCTTAGTGACCAAAAAGGTTAGGAGGGGGTTACAGAACATAGAACTGTACAGCACAGTACAGGCACTTCGGCCCACGATGTTGTGTCGAACTAGTCTGAAACTAAGAACAAATCAACCTACTCCCAATCATTCTAGTCACCTAGTGCACTCCATATGCCTATCCAATAACCGCTTGAAAGTTCCTAAAGTGTCAGACTCCACTACCATAGCTGGGAGTGCATTCCACGCCCCAATCACTCTCTGAGTAAAGAACCTATCTCTGACATCCCTCCTATATCTTCCACCATGAAACTTGTAGTTATGCCCCCTTGTAATAGCTACATCCACCCGAGGAAAAAGTGGCTGAACGTCCACTCTATCCCTCTCATCATCTGATACACCTCAATTAAGTCACCTCTCATCCTCCTTCGCTCCAATGAGAAAAGCCCTAGCTCCCTCAACCTTTCTTCATAAGACCTACCCTCCAATCCAGACATTAAGGGATAAGGGTGGAAGTGGGGGCTTAAGTCGTTCGGTGCAGACTCGATGGGCTGAATGGCCTCCTTCTGCACTGTATGTTCTATGCTCTAAGTTCTAAATCCAGACTATGATTTCCGATTCCACTTAGATCCATGGGCCACAAGTCATGGAGGAGCTGACCCAACTCCATAAAAATTGTGAGGGTCTAGGACAGGGGTGGGCAAACTTTTCCGTGCAAGGGCCACATTCAGAAATTCACAATTCACAAAGGGCCGCATAGTATATTAAGTAAAATAATTACTTCACCCGGTTATGATTCTGGGCGCCTCATATAGAACATAGAACAGCACAGAACAAGCCCTTCGGCCCTCGACGTTGTGCCGAGCAATGATCACCCTACTCAAGTCAACGTATCCACCCTATACCAGTAAGTAACCCAACAGCCCCCCCGCATTAACCTTAAAAAAAAAATTTAAAAAAAAAAAAAAAAATTTTTTTAAAAAAATTTTTTTTTTTTTTTTTTTAATGACTTGGTGGGCCGCAGAAATACCTTTGGCGGGCCGCATGCGGCCCGCGGGCCGTAGTTTGCCCACCCCTGGTCTAGGAGATGCTGTCACCAACAATACAGCCAGCCAGTTTTGGAGTTCAAGGTGCAGACTCACTAACCATCATGCACAATCGAAAATGGAGGGTGTGCCAGGAATCAGGTCCCACCTGCTGTTTATAAATGGTTCCCGAGATGGTCCTACGCCACAAAAATCCAAGTCAACTACTAGTAAAGTTACATACCTTCAGAAATATAGTTCTCAGTTCAACTGGATTTGCTTTCCTGGTCAAATTGAACTGTAGAAAAAAAATACTGTTACAAATTACAAAACAACAGTAGATAGCACTCAAATTTATTGTTCAAATTACCAGATAAAGTTACGAAACAAAACAAGTTAAATTGATATAAATGTGGACAGTACAGTGGTGCTATGGTTAGCACTGCTGCTTCACAGCACCAAGGACCCGGTTTCGATTCCAGCTGGGTCACAGTCCGTGTGGAGTTTGCAAATTTTCTGTGTGTGTCTCACCCTCACAACTCAAAGATGTGCAGGGTAGGTGAATTGGCCACAATAAATTGCCCCTTAATTGGGAAAAAAAATAATTGGATACTTTAAATTTATAAAAATAAGAAAAATGATATAAATTTGAATTTAAAATTGAAAGGATAAGTTTCAACATTCTTAAAAGTAAAGAGCAAAACAGAGGCAGAGGCAATTAGGGGAATTCAAGAATAGGGCCAAAACAGCTCAAGACTGCCTCTGACAGGGTGACTACACTGACAGGGTGACTACACAGGAGCATGGGAGAGCCATGAGAACCGAAGGAAGCAAAAGAGATTCAAACACTGACACTCTATCCTTTCAGGTGATAACCAATATCTTTCTTGCAATGTTTCAGAAAAACATGCAGCCTGAAATATTAAATATGTTTCTCTCTCCACAGGTGCTGTCAGACCTACTGATTATTTCCATCATATTACGTTTTTTTATGCTGCCTGTTTCTGTACTTTCATTACAGCACAAGGGCTGTGGCATTTAAGTTAACTCCAGGATCTTCTTCCTAATTAAACTATTTGTGAACCTCAAACTCCCCTACAGTGGGCGAATACATTTTGGACCTCAAACGTCTCTGCATCAGTTAGCATCGCTCAGGGATATTCAATTCTTCAGAGCTGTACTCCATTCTATTAATGCACATTGGGGGCATTGTGGAAATCTAGGATGGGAATATAGTACTAATCAGAATAATGAAAATCAACATGCCAGTAAAGTGTTAACCAAAAGAGACTCTGACATTATCACTAACTGTTGAGAGCAAACTGAATTTATCTTGATGCTAATTGCAATTCATTCAGAAAGTTAAAAGGAATACACCACAGCAGTGGGCTTGAAGATGGATTTGACCGGTGTCCCCAGAGCATTAACTGGGCCTCTGAATTATTAGTTCAGTAACAGCATCATTATGCCACTGCCTCCCCATGAAAGATAAATGACTGTACTTGACTTCATGTAGCATTTCACCAAGTGTGGGGTCAAGATGCCTCGCAAAACTGAAGTTAATGGGAATCAAAAGGCAAACTCTTCACAGTATGGAGTCACGATGGAAAATGAATGTGGTTTTTAGAAGTAAATCATCTCAGCCTCAGGAGTTTCTCAATCAGTGTCCTGGGCCAAACCATCTTTGCCCCTTTCATCCACGCCCTCCCCTCCAGCATAAGGTCAGAGATGGGGATGTTCACAGTTGATTGCTGTGCCATTAGCAACTGCTCAGATCATGAAGGGGTCCGTATTTTATTGCGTCAAGAACTGGACAATATTCAAGCTCAGACTGTTAGTGACAAATAACATTCCCACCATACATGTGCGAGACGACCTACAACAAAGTCTAGCCATCTCTCCTCGACATTCACTGGTATTACCATCATCAAATCCCCATCAATATTCTGAGGTCACCAGTGGCCAGAAGCTTAACTGATCCAGTCACATAAATACTCATGCTACAAGAACAGATCAAAAGTTGGGAATTCTTTCTTTTGTTTTGCCTTTTATAATTTTTGTACCTGGCTAATTAGTAGGACCTACACCTTTAAGATGAACTTGGCCTTTAATTTAAATAAAGGAATCCAGCAGGATGAGCTGGCAATGGTGATGACTCATCTTGATGGGCTTGGCTGTCGTCCAGAGCGGTTTACTTTGCCAGGCTCTTGGCTGATAGTCCATGCTGATTGGTGCCAACTGTTCTGTGATGCTCTGCCAAGGACAGGAAGGCTTTCAGTTTAGGTTTGAAGCTGGAGGGTCAGCCCTGATCTCTCTCTCTTACCTGATGGACTCTATCAAAATAGAGACCTTTCTCTCTCTCTCCAGTCAGACTGAATTGCAAGGAATCCAGTCCAGCAACAGCTACAGGCAGGGCCAGTTGTTCAAAGAACCATCTTTAAAATCTCATGAGGGGACTTCTATTTTATTTTCAGCAAAGCTGGAGGACATGTTAGTGAATCTGGAAACCAAGACAGACCACAGTCCAGGCAGAGAATTGGGCATCAGTGGAGACAAAGAAAATCTTAAGGAGATCCAGACAAGCCACTAGCTGAAGGCTGGGTCAGTAGTTTAAAATTCTTTTAAACACTCATATGGGGAACTCTATTCTCATCTCAGACAAGCTATTGGTCATTCTAGTGGAGTTAGAAACAAATAAGAATTAAACAGGCTTGAGGCTGTTCTTTTGAGTAACAGGCCAGGTTAATAAAAATGAAAGTGACTCCCTGGAGTAAATTCTACAGCATGAGAGTTCTACCCTCATGTGCCAGCCAGAAGATCTTCATTAGCCACAAATCCATGGTTAATTTCTCCCTGTCCTGCAAGGACAGTCAGCTGAAAAAACGTCAACATCCGAAGCAAGGGAACCCATCTTCCATCTCGCATAAATCCTGTTTTATTTTTCCCCTCCCATTCCCTCTGCTTGTGTATCTTTTGTGTGTATTTAGGTAGAGGGTGGGACGGTAAAAGGAGGGAGCAGTAGATTGGCTGGCCGTTATTCTGGTATAATTATTGCATGCTCTATCTCTACTGTTGTAGTAAATAAACAATTGTGGTGTTTCACTTACAAATCTGGTGCCTATAAGTCATTGGAGCAAACTAGGGCCAAAGATCTCATAAACTTTAGAAGAATTATTGCTTAATTCACTTGTGTTGGGACTCCGGGGTCTGGAGGGCTAGAATTGACCATGCACTAGCCCAGGGCGTCATAACAATGTGGTTTATTTGGACTTTCAGAAGGCTTTCGACAAAGTCCCACATAAGAGATTGGCGTGTCAAATTAAAGCGCATGAGATTGGAGGTAATGTATTGAGATGGATAGAAAACTGGTTGGCAGACAGGAAACAAAGAGTATGAATAAATGGGTCTTTTTACAAATGGCAGGCAGTGACTAGCCAGGACCCCAGCTATTCCCCATATACATTAATGATTTAGATGAGGGAACTAAATGTAATAGCTCCAAATTTGCAGATGACACAAAGTTGGTTGGGAGGGTGAGCGGTGAGGAGGATGCAGAGATGCTTCAGTGTGATTTGGACAAGTTGAGTGAATGAGCAAATACATGGCAGATGGAGAATAAACTGGATAAATGTGAGGTTATCCACTTTGGCAGAAAAAACAGGAAGGCAGATTATCTGGATGGCTGTATATAGAGAAACGGTGCAACAAGACCTGGGTGTACACCAGTTGCTGAAAGTAAGCATGCAGGCGGTAAAGAAGGCAAATGGTATGTTGGTCTTCAGAGTGAGAGGGGGGCTTCATAGTGAGAGGTTTCAAGTACAGGAATAGGGATGTCTTGCTGCTATTACACAGGGCCTTGGGGAGACCATGCCTGAATATTAGTCTCCTTATTGGAGGAAGGATGTTCTTAGAATCAGAGTCACAGAGGTCGACAGCACAGAAAAGGCCCTTCGGCCCATTGCATCTGTGCAGGTCAAAAACAACCTAACTATTTTAATCCCAATTTCCAGCACTTGGCCCAAAGCCTTGTATGCCAAGTGAACATCTAAATATTTATTATATTTTTTGAGGATCTCTGTCTCCATCATCCTTTCAGGCAGTGAGTTCCAAACTCCCACCACCCTCTTGGTGAAAATGTTTTTCTCACATCCTCTCTAAACCTCCAGACTCTTAGCTTAACTCGATGCCCCTTGGTCATCGATACCCTCACCCAAAAGGAAAGGTCCATCTATGCCCCTCATAATTTTATACATCTCAATCATGTCCCCTCCCTGTCACATCTATCCAATCTCTCTCCATAACTAAAACTCTACAGTCCAGGCAACATCCTGGTAAATCTCCTCTCCATTCTTTCCAGTGCTATTCCACCCCTCCTATAATGTGGATTCCAGAACTGTACACAATACTCTAGCTGTGGCCTAACCAAAGTTTTATACAATTCCAGCATAACCTCCTTGCTCTTAAACACTGTTCTTTGGCTAATAAAGGAAAGTAAACCATATGTCTTCTCAACCACTTTACTCACCTGCTATCTTAAAGGACCTGTGTACATGCACACAAAGGTTCCTCTGATCCTCGGTGCTTCCCAGGGTCCTGCCTTTTATCATGTATTCCCTTGCCTAGTCCGTCCTGCTCATGTGCATCACCTCACACTTAACCAGATTGAATTCCATTTACCACTGATCAGCCCATCTGACCAGCCTTCCTATATTCTCCTGGAATCTAAGGCTATACTCCTATTTATCACCCACTAATTTTCATAGAATCCATGAATTTACGGAACAACCCTCATTCATGTCCAAATCATTTATATAAACCACAAGCATCAAGGGCCCCAACACTGATCCCTGCAGAACCCCCACTAGGCACAGGCTTCGAGTCAGAAAAACATCCCTCGACCATCATCTTCTGCTGCCTGCCACTCAGCTAATTCTGGATCCAATTTGCAAAATTTCCCTGAATCCCATGAGTTCTTACCTTCGCTATCAGTCTCCCATGTGGGTCCTTATCAAAAGTCTCGCTGAAGTCCAAGTAGACCACGCCAAATGTATTTCCCTCATCTGCACACCTGGTCACCTCTTTGAAAAATTTGATCAAGTTGGTCAGATATGACCTCCCTTAAAAAAAACCATGCTGACTGTTCTTGATTAATCCCTGCTTCTCCAAATGCAGATTAATTCTGTCTCTCAGAATTGCCTCCAATACTTTCCCCAACCCACTAAGGTTTCCCTGACTGGCCAATAATTTCCCGGTTGATCCCTTCCTCCCTTCTTGAATAACGGCACCACATTGGCTATCCATACAGACTCCACCAGTCTGTACCCATCAAGCTGAGGGGGACCCAGAGGGGGCAGCAGCGAAAGCCCAGTGTACAGGTGTTGTTGGTCTTTCGAGATGAGGGATGAGGAACCGCATGTATACAGAGATACATAGAACATACAGTGCAGGAGGAGGCCATTTGGCCCATTGAGTCTGCACCGACCCACTTAAGCCCTCACTTCCACCCTATCCCCATTGTGGTGAATGTAATTCACACTGTATTGTATTGTATAGTATTATGTCCTTGTGGGCTCTGTCTATGAACCGTTGCGCGGCTCTGCCCATCGGGGGAGATGAGGAGCTTGTACAGGGCTCCACCCTTGGCTCCGCCCATGGCCCCTCCCACTACTGGAAGTATAAAGTGCTGCAGCCGTGTGAGCCTGCCCTCAGTTCTTCTGGTCGCAGGCATGCTCAGTTGTAAGACTATTAAAACCACAGTTTATTTCCAATCGTGTGTCTAGTGAATTGATGGTTACATCAATTTAATAGTCTTAGAAAACTTGAAGAAAACTACTATGGAATCAGCCCTCAAACCTGATCGACTAGAACTCGACCCGCAGGCAAGAGGCGAAGGAAATTTTCCTACACTGGCTTCGGTGTTTCAAGGCCTACCTGGCTGAATCGAGCACCTCCGAGACTACAGAGGAGCAGAAACTCAACCTACTGCAGGCACGGGTGAGCCATCGCATCTCTACGCAACTCAATTGTACCACCTCCTATACAGAGGCCCTACGCTCGACCGATTGTACGTGCGGCCGATAAACGAGGTCCACGCACGGCACATTTTCACTACCGGCGCCAGCACCCCGCAGAGTCGCTAGAGGACTTCCTGCGCGACTTAAAAGCCCTTGCTCGGGACTGCAACTTTCAGGCTGTAACGGCCTCCCAGTATATGGAACTCGCTGTCCGTGATGTATACGTTGCGCAGCTCAGGTCTAACTATGTGCGCCAGCGACTACTCGGGAAAGGGGCCCAGGACTTGGAGGACACGGTAGAGCTAGCAACTACTATGGAGGTCGGGTTCCGAAGTTTGAACTCATTCCCCGCGGACTAAGCGACCCCATCATGGACCCCCGACCAGTGACTGCCACAGGCCTGCGCCGCACGGCCACCCACTCACTATGGAGCACCAGCGTGCCATTTTTGTGGCCAGCCCCAACACCCACCACTGCACTGCCAGGCCCGCAACGCGACCTGCAGCAGCTGCGGTCACAAAGGACATTATGCCAGAGTATGCCTGGCGAAATCGAAACTCTCTAACTCCCTCGCAGTCCAGAGCACTCGCCTCCCCCAACTCGCAGGCCAACAGACCCCGTAATGCTGCAGCACGTCTGCCGACTCCGCCCGACATGTGCAACTCATGGGGGCCGCCATCTTGGCAATCCTCCCCCAATCGGCCAGCTATGTACGAGTCATGGGGGGCGCCATCTTGGACGCCATCTTTTTCATCACCTGCCACGTGCGATCAACGGGGGCCGCCATCTTGGCCATCAACCGAAGTTCACCTCGACGACTACGACCTCAGCCGACAGTCATCACGGGGCCACTCCAGCACTGCTGATAGAGCCGCCGACTACCTGCAACTCAACGCAGTCACGTTGGACCAGTCGCGTCCGAAGCACCTCCAGAGCTCGATGATGTCCGTTAAAATCAACGGGTACAGGATACGTGCCTCTTCGACTCCGGGAGCACCGGGAGCTTCGTACATCCTGACCTGGTAAGACGCTGTTCGCTCCCCATCTTCCCTGCAAGGCAAACTATCTCCCTCGCCTCGGGCTCGCACTTGGTCCACATACAAGGGCGCACCGTCGCAACCCTAACGATTCAGGGCACCAGCTACCCTAATTTCCAGCTGTACGTACTCCACGGCCTCTGCGCCCCACTCTTACTCGGGCTCGATATCCAATGTAATCTCAAGAGCCTCACACTCAGCTTCGGCGGACCCCCACCTCCACTCACTATATGCAGCTTAGCGACTCTAAACATCGACCTCCCTCCACTCTTCGCTAACTTGACGGCTAACTGTAAACCAGTAACCACTCGCAGCAGGCGGTACAGCCTGCAGGATAGAGTATTCATAAGAGCCGAGGTCCAGCGGTTCCTACGTGAGGGAGTCATAGAGGCCAGTAACATCCCCTGGAGAGCTCAGGTGGTGGTCGTCAAGACCGGGGAAAAAGTTCCGGATGGTGGTTGATTATAGCCAAACCATTAACCGGTTCACACACCTCGATGCGTACCCCCTCCCCAGACTTGCAGACATGGTCAACCAGATCGCCCAGTACCGCATATTCTCCACGTTGGATCTGAAGTCTGCTTACCACCAGCTCCCAATCCGCCTGGAGGACCGCCACTACACGGCGTTCAAGGCAGATGGCCGCCTCTTCCATTTCCTCCGGATCCCCTTTGGCGTCACGAATGGGGTCTCGGTGTTCCAACGAGCAATGGACCGAATGGTGGACCAGTACGGGCTGCGGGCCACGTTTCCGTACTTGAACAATGTCACCATCTGCGGCCATGACCAGCAGGGCCACGACGCTAACCTCCACCGATTTCTCCAAACCGCCCAGAAACTCAATCTCACCTACAATAAGGAGAAATGCGTTTTCCGCACTACCAGACTAGCAATCCTCGCCTATGTCGTGGAAAACGGAGTCCTGGGCCCCGACCCGGACCGTATGCGCCCCCTTTTACAACTCCATCTCCCTCATTGTCCCAGGGCCCTCAAGTGGTGCCTGGGATTCTTCTCTTATTACGCCCAGTGGGTCCCCCAGTATGCGGACAAAGCCCGCCCACTATTTAAGACCACACTCTTCCCACTGTCAGCTGAGGCCCGCCAGGCCTTCAACTGCATCAAGGAGGACATCGCCAAGGCCGCCATGCGGGCGGTAGATGAATCCGTCCCCTTTCAGGTGGAGAGCGACGCCTCAGCGGTCGCTCTCGCCGCCACTCTGAACCAGGCAGGGAGACAAGTCGCCTTCTTCTCCCAAATCCTCTCCGCTTCGGAACTTCGACACTCCTCAGTCGAAAAAGAAGCTCAAGCCATTGTGGAAGCCATACGGCACTGGAGGCATTACCTCGCAGGTAGGAGGTTTACCCTCACCACCGACCAAAGATCGGTTGCCTTCATGTTCGACAAATCGCAAAGGGGCAAAATCAAAAACGATAAAATTTTGCGGTGGAGGATCAAACTCTCCACCTATAATTATGACATCGTATATCGACCGGGGAAGCTCAACGAGCCCCCAGATGCCCTGTCCCGCGGCACATGCGCCAGCGGGCAAGACGACCGCCTGAAGGCTATCCACAACGACCTCTGTCACCCGGGGGTCACCCAGCTCGCCCACGTCAAAGCCCAAAATCTGCCTTTCTCCACCGAGGAGGTAAAAGCCATCACCAGGGATTGCCCGATGTGCGCGGAGTGCAAACCGCACTTCTATAGACCAGACAAGGCCCACCTGGTAAGGGCTTCCCGGCCCTTTGAACGCCTGAGCATCGATTTCAAAGAGCCGCTCCCCTCGACCAATCGAAATTTGTACTTCCTCAACGTCATAGATGAATTCTCCCGTTTCCCCTTTGCCATCCCGTGCCCCGATATGACCTCCCACACAGTCATCAGAGCCCTGCACAGTGTCTTCACCCTGTTCGGTTTCCCCGGCTACGTACACAGCGACAGGGGTTCGTCCTTCATGAGCGACGAACTGCGTCAGTACCTGCTCGACAAGGGCATCGCCTCGAGCAGGGCTACGAGCTACATCCCCAGGGGGAACGGGCAGGTGGAGAGGGAGAACTCGACGGTCTGGAAGACCGTCCTACTGACCCTCTGGTCCAGGAATATCCCGACCTCCCACTGGCAGGAGGTCCTCCCCGACGCGCTCCATGCAATTAGGTCCCTCCTATTCACCGACACCGACCAGACCCCTCACGAACGATTATTTGTTTTCCCTAGGGGCACTACCACGGGGGCTTTGCTCCCACCTTGGTTGAGGACACCGGGCCCGGTTCTCCTCCGGAAGCACGTCCGGGCACACAAAACGGACCCGCTAGTAGAGAGGGTACTACTGCTTCACTCGAACCCACACTACGCCTTTATTGAATACCCCAACGGCTGTCAGGACACCGTTTCCCTCCGGGACCTGGCGCCTGCAGGATCCACCACCACTGCCGCCGAGGTACCCCTCACACTACACCCCACCCAACCCCCCACGCCCTGTGCCCCCGCGCCTATAGGTTTCCTGCCCATGCCCTGCGCCCCCACGCCTATAGGTTTCCTGCGCTCCCCTTCGTCCGTCGCACTGGTCAGTAAGGAAGCTTGAACCGAAACACCCCCGGAGGCCACCCCCATACCCACACCGACCGTCACCACCCAGCCACCCGAAGAGCCTGCAACCCCGGTGCTCCGCTGATCCCAAAGGACGACTCGGCCACCGGACCGGCTCAACCTGTAGACCAGTCACCCCCGCCAGACTTGATTTTTTTACCAGGGGGTGAATGTGGTGAATGTAATTCACTCTATTGTATTGTATAGTATTATGTCCTTGTGGGCTCTGTGAGCCGTTGCGTGGCTCTGCCCATAGGGGGAGATGAGGAACTTGTACAGGGCTCCGCCCTTGGCTCCGCCCATGGCCCCTCCCACTACCAGAAGTATAAAGTGCTGCAGCCGTGTGAGCCTGCCCTCAGTTCTTCTGGGCGCAGGAAGGCTCATTTGTCAGACTATTAAAACCACAGTTTACTTCCAATCGTGTTCCGAGTGAATTGATGGTAACATCACCCGTAATCTAATAACCTCTCCTAACCTTTTTTTTGGACACTAAGGGCGATTTATCATGGCCAATCCACCTAACCTGCACGTCTTTGGACTGTGGGAGGAAACCGGAGCACCCGGAGGAAACCCACGCAGACACGGGGAGAACGTGCAGACTCCGCACAGACAGTGACCCAGCGGGGAATCGAACCTGGGACCCTGGCGCTGTGAAGCCACAGTGCTATCCACTTGTGCTACCGTGCTGCCCAAAGTTCCCGCATAAGACTCGGTCTCTACAAAGAGACAGTGTGCCACACCTCGCCGACATGGCACCCCGTGGAAGAGCAGGTCACTCGCTTCTGATGGCTGTGACGGTCAAGTAGCGCTGAACATTTATGCAACCAGTCCATTCTAGGGCTTGAGCAGGGTCTTTTGCAACATTTCCCAAGCTATGGACCACAAGTGCATCCGTGAGGTCACAAATGCCCTGTATACCCGGGTATCAGACTATTATCAACTTTGAGCTTGAGTAGGATCGCCAAGTTTCCCTGCTGCAGGATTCTCCGCCATCACCAGAATGCTCTAGCTCCACAGAGCAATAGATGGCACGCATGTCGCCTTGATCGCACAGAAGCATCAGAGAGTGCACTTCATTAACAGGAAGGGGTTCCACTCCCTGGATGTTAAACTCGTGTGCCACCACTATCTCCTGGATCATGCATGTGTGTGCACGCTTCCCAGGGAAAATTCATGACAGCTACATCCAGGGACACTCAGAAATCCCGTGTCTTTGAAGACCATCGCAGGATGACGGGTTGGATCTTGAGGAATAAAGGGTACTTGCTGAGGTTCATGCTGATGACACCAGTGCAAAGGTCGGAGATCTGTTATAACGAGGCCCATGCTGACATTGAGCGGTGCCTCACACCGCTCAGAATGCATTTCCGATGCCTGGACCATTCTGGTAGTGCACTCCAGTACACCCTCAGAGGGCCTTCTGCTTTGTGGTGGTCTTCTGTGCCCTGCGCAATCTGATACAGCAGCGATCCAACATGCTTGAGGAGAAGAGGCAGACATGCGGCCTCATCTGAAGAGGAGGAGCCAGACCAGGAGGGGCGTGAGGGCGAACTTGGGGAGAAACAGTAAGCGCAGGAGAATGGAACAGGGGAAGCGGCAAGCATCCAGCATGCCCAGGGGGTCAGGGAAGCCCTCATCCTCACCCGATTCTCAAAGGACAAAGTTTTGTCCGTCAGCTCACCCCTTCCCCCCCCCCACACCCCCAATTCCTCCTTCTCCCTCAATCCCTCCAGTCCCCCCATCCACCCTCCCCCAATCCTCTCCTTCTCACTAATTTCCCCCCTTTCCCCCTCCATTCCTCAACACTCCCACACCCCCAAATACCCTGTTCTACCTTCCAAGAGTCTCTGTAACATCATCCCAGGATGATGGGCCTGTGTTAGCACTGTCAGCGGGTCAATATACAAAGTAAGAGAGTGATGATAACTCGCTGTGAGGTGAGCTGGTGCTCCTCAGTTCATGCCAAAGTCTGACAGTCATTCTGCTGACAGCTAATTCACTCCCATCCTCTAAACGAGTTCCGCATTGGAGGCTTTTGATCTCGGACCACTGTGTCCGGCCGGCGGGGTAAGCAGAGGGCAACAGTGGGTTGGGATGCAGGCAAGCCCGCTGTGAACATTAATGTGACAGAGGTTTCACATGGATCAGGTGTAATGTGTTTTAATTGTGAACATTCCCGTACCAGCCTCCCCGGACAGGCGCCGGAATGTGGCGACTAGGGGCTTTTCACAGTAACTTCATTGAAGCCTACTCGTGACAATAAGCGATTTTCATTTTTTCATTTTCATTTGACATTACCATTCCCCTAGCTACAGACAGGTGCCCCCCTCTAGTGCCCACTCAGTGATCCTCTCTTCTTGATCTTTCCTGGTCTCCGGCTACATCAAAGTATGTCCTGAAGGTGCACATCAGAGGTGGAGGCAGTCTGCTGCTTTTTGCGCCTTATGGCCTTTGATGCCTTTGGCGGACGTCGTCCGGAGGGCCCCAGTCGACTTACCGGTGTCACTGGATTCACCGTGCCACCCTGTTCTGCCCGCTGCCCTTGAGGTGAGTCAGTGTCAGGAGAGCGGGAGGAAGAGAGAGAGAGATAGAGAGAGAGATAGAGAGATTTGGATGAACTGGAGACTGCCATCATCTCCTTGGTTATAGGCCTCAGGTTAGCCTCCAGCGCTTCCTCCTCCCTAACGGTCCCCGTATGGGCCCGGGGGTCTCCATGGGACTGGGGCAGCTGGAGTGAGCTCCAGAGGTCTCGGCATCATTTGACTTTGCCAGTCATGCCTGCTCTCTGCACCATGGTGTCAACGCCCTCAGCAATGCTTGTTAGTAACTGGACCATGCTCTGGAGTGCCTTGGCAATGTCCATCTGCGATTGGGTCATGTCCCTCATTGACTGGGACATAATGTCAAGGCCCTCAGCCATAGTCATCACAGAATGGACCGACTTCCAATGGCGGCCACGGTGTGAGTGGTCGCACACAAGGCAGCTCCTGCTTCAAGGCATAGTAAAGAGCTCTTTTTACTCTACATTGGGTGCAACTTCGACAGAAAGGTGTAGTTGAAAGTCAGGGGAGTAGTCCCCCCCCCCCCCCCCCCCCCCGAGAGTGGTATGCCGGCAGAAGGCAAAAGACGTGGCCAAGGAGTTGGAAGGGACCTGTTGCGCAGCAGCCAGTTGAAGGATGGCCGAGGGGTAAGGGCTTGTGCAAGTCGGAATGCCCCAGATGGAACAGTTGATGGCCTTCATCAAGGAAGTGTTCCGCCAGCAGAGGAAGGAGATGCAGGAGGATTGCTTGAAGGCCAAAGGTGCTGTGGCACCCCTGAAAGGCTTGGTGAAGAGGGTGGAGAAAGGGGATCTTCAGGGGATTCAGGTAGGGAGGGAATGTACGATGCTTCACAAGTGGAATTTAACAAAGCTGGTGCAAGAGGCTAGGGAGGATCTCAAGAGGTGGGATGCGTTGCAATTGACTTTGGCGGGGCGGGTCCAAGTGGTGAAGATGATCATTCTGCCAAGGTTCCTGTTCATTTTCCAGATACTCCCGATCTTTATACCGAAGGCCTTCTTCTGGAAACGGGACAAAATTATTGCAGACTTTGTATGGGCGTGGAAGGTGCCACGGGTTAGGAGGACAAGGGTTACAACGGCAGAGGCAGCAAGGAGAGTTGGTGTTGCCGAACCTGCTACTACGATTGGACGGTGAATGTGGAGTAGGTGAGGCGATGGTGGGAAGGAGGTGCAATGGGTTCGGATGGAGGAGGAATTCTGTCGGGGTCCAGCTTAAGGGCTATGGTGATGGCAGCATTGCCAATGGCACCGAGCAGATACTCAGGGAGCCCAGTGGTGCAGTCCACGGTGAAGATCTGGAACCAGCTGAGGAGGCACTTTAGGAAAGAGGGGATGTCAGTGTTAACACTGTTGTGTGAAAATCACAGGTTTGAACCAGGGTGGATGGATGTCATGTATAGGCAGTGGAGAGAAGTGGGGCTGGTTAAGGTGAGGGATTTGTATCTGGAATAAGGGTTTGCCAGTATAGATGAAATAAAGGAGAGGGTAGAGTTCCCGAGGGGAAGTGAGTTTCGGTACATGTCGGTAAGGGACTTTGTGTGGAAGATTTGGAAGGAGTACTCCAGGTTGCCAAGATACACCCTGCTGGAAAGACTGTTGCTTCAGGATGTGTCTCGCATCCACAAAGTCGAGAAGCCTGGCCAAGTCGGCTTTCTAAAAAGAGAAGCATATCTGCTCGTTGCCATGCTTATGTGTTGACTGGGAATGAGTGGTGAGAGAGCGTTTAAAAGGGTCTCTCTCCCTTGTTAGTGGTGAAATGCTGAGGCGCGAATCTGCCAAATCAGACGGCAGAGCCAGTAATGGCAAAAAGCTCATGGGGGTTAATTTCGGGCACTGAGTGTCGTTAAATATGGGCCGCGATCTCGCCAACATGGCCATCGAGAAACATGGCACTTAGACATTTTCCATCAAATCACGCCCATCGTGTTTTGGCCTCAACTGTTTTCAGTGATAGCAAATTCCAGAGGCCGACCACTCTCTAGGTCAGGGGTGGGCAAACTTTTCCGTGCAAGGGCCACATTCAGAAATTCACAACTTTAAAGGGCCGCATAGTATATTAAGTAAAATAATTACTTTACCCGGTTATGATTCTGGGCGCCTCATATAGAACATAGAACAGTACAGCACAGAACAGGCCCTTCGGCCCTCGACATTGTGCTGAGCAATGATCACCCTACTCAAGTCAACGTATCCACCCTATACCAGTAAGTAACCCAACAGCCCCCCATTAACCTTAAAAAAAAATTTAAAATTAAAAAAAAAAAAAAAATTTTTTTAAACATTTTTTTTTTAATGACTTGGTGGGCCGCATAAAGACCTTTGGCGGGCCGCATGCGGCCCGCGGGCCGTAGTTTGCCCACCCCTGCTCTAGGTAAGGAAATTTCTCCTCAGCTCAGTCCTAAAAGGTCTACCTCGTATCCTCAGATTGTGACCCCCTCGTTCCTTCTTTGTCTGGTTAGAATTTTCAAGGTTTCAATGAGAACCCCCCTCATTTTTCTGAACTCCAGCAAATACAATCCCAACCAAATCAATCGCTCCTCATACGTCAGTCTTGCCATCCCAGGAATCAGTCTGGCAAAGCTTCTCTGCGTTCCCTCTATAGCAAGAACATCTTTCCTCAGACAAGGAGACCCAAACTGCACTGAATATTCCAGGTGTGGCCTCACCAAGACCCTGTATAATTGCAGCAAGACATCCCCAATCCTGTACGCAAATTCTCTCGCTATGAAAGCCAATTTGCCTTCCTTACCACCTTCTGCATCTGCATGCTTACCTTCAATGACTGATGTACAAGGACATCCAGATTTCATTGCACATTCCCTTCTCCTAATTATGGCCATTCAGATAATAATCTGCTTTCCTGTTTTTGCTACCAGATAACCTCACATTTATACTGCATCTGCCATTAATTTGTTCACTCACTCAACTTGCCGAAATCACACTGAAGGATCTCTGCATCCTCTTCCCACCCTCCCACTTGTCTCAACTACAAACTTGGAAATAGTACATTTTGTTCCTTCGTCTAAATTATTAATCAGCCTTCTCCGCCACTACCGCTCAGCCAGGTCCAAGAATCTGGAGTGTTTTTTAATTTGTTCATTGGACATGGGTGTCGCTGGCTGGGCTAACATTTATTGCCCATCCCTAATTGCCCTCGAGGGGGCAGTTAAGAGTTAACCACACTGCTGTGGTTCTGGAGTTACATGTAGGCCAGACCAGGTAAGGACAGCAGATTTCCTTCCCTTAAGGACATAAATGAACCAGATGAGTTTTTATGACAATCGGCAATGGTTTCATGGTAATGATTAGAATTTTTAATTCCAGATTTTTATTGAATTTCACCATCTGCAGTGGCAAGATTCAAACCCGAGTCCCAAAACCATGATCCTGGACTTCTGGTTTACTAGTCCAGTAACAAAATCACTATGCCACTGCCTCCCTGTGTCTTGGCCTGGAGACCCATTGTGCTGGGTATGGCCTCCTAAACACAGCTCCAAGCCACAATCTGAAAGCTTGAATTGCACTTGATAAATAAGACAGCTCAGGACTTAGGAATTCAGCAAATAGAAGTTAAGAGCTACATTTTATACTGCTTCAGAGGCTATGAAATTCTCTTGGTTTGTTCATGGGTTCAAGATTGTGGAAGGCAATTGCAATTTTAGGCTAAAATGCAATGAGATCAGGTACAATATCATTGGAGTGCACTATAGACTTAAGGTCCGAGGCCAGGTACCTGATATGCAGGCAGAAGCAGTCAGTTAAAATGGTGGAGGGCAGGAGCCATGTTTCCTCAGAGCTGCATGGATGAGCAGTCGTGAAGCAACTGGGAATATGCTGCACAGGGAACAAAGAGGTCGTGCATGAGCAATGCTCTCTTCTAGAGGGACCATGGAGCGCAACAAGCTGGCCAAGCAAACAAAACTTGGGAAGGGGGGGGGTGGGAAGAGAATACTGGCAGCAAGGATACATGGAGGCCCCAGGCACGGTTTTGTGCCTCCATATTGGATGTAGCCTGTGGGGAGGTGGTTCTACCTGCCCATCTTTCTTACATCAATTTGTTCATTCCCAGGTAGATCCAGCAAAGGAACAGGTGGTGTCTGCCAGTGGTATGCTTGAGGTCTTCCACAAGTGTACATTGCAGGGACTAGAGTGCGCAGTAGTTAAGAGAAATAATATTATATAATTAATCAACCTTCCTTTCTCTTGTATGTTTTGGGTTTTATTAGTTGTGAACTCCTAAGAGATCATTTTAATCGCTTTATTTGGGTTGATGCCCTTTGAGTTAGCCAAAAGAGGTGTTAAATATTTTACTCCTGCATGTCATATATGTCATTCATATAGGTTATTCACAAAGGCCCAGCTTCTCAACCTTATCCCTCGCCTGAGGTGTGGTGATCCTCAGGTTAACGACCACCAGTCAGCAGCTCTCCCCCTCAAAATGCGAAAGCAGCCTATATTCATCTGGGACTGTGGCGACTTTACCTTTTATATGTCACATTTTATACACAATATGCAAAATCCTGAACAGCATCACATGATTAATTATGTGCATTCAGGAGCTGTTTTGTCTGATTGTAAACAAGTTAAACAGAAAACAAACAGACCTCACATATTTCTACACTTTGTCAGTAACTAAGATATTATCTATATTTAAGAGATAAAACCATTTGAGCACTTTTATGATGATGGGCAAAGAGCCAGCCAGTCATTTGAGACTATCACATCTAATAAACATCTGAAAGTTTAACCACATACACGAAAATACCACAAAAACAAAGGGGGAGTTTTACTTGGTAAAATATAAACTCCCAAAAATGCCACAGCCAGGATGATTAATGAACCATGCTACATCAGAGTTTAAGATGGTAGCAGTCTTGCCCCTGAGTCACAAGGTGCTGATTTCAAGTCCAATTCCAGGGCTTGAGCACAAAAATCAAGGCTCACACTCCTGTGCAGTACTAACAGAGGTGTTGTCTTTCTGATGAGACATGAAACCCCATTTGCTTATTCAGCTGGATGTAAAAGATCCACGGTACTATTTGGAAGAAAGGAGGGAGTTAACTCTCCTGTTGTCTAATATTTATCCCTCAATCAACATCACCAAAGCAAATTATCTGGTTATGAACTGCTGTCTGTGGGTGTGTGCAAATTGGCTGCTGCTTTTACAATTTAAAACTGCATATTTCGCTGCAAAGCGATTTGAGACATCCGGTGGTCGTTGAAGGCACTTCGCAAATGTGAGCCTTTCTCCATGTGAGCCATTATTCATGTGAGCCATTATTCATCCCATCCTCAATGGAAGAAGGCTGCTTGACTTATTCCAACCTTTAGTGGTCAATGGAAGCCGAAGGGAAGAAACGGGGGGTTTCTCAATCGTCAGGCGAAGTACAGTTTATACCCGAAGGGCAAAAATGTAACTTCTAAAGAGAAGCAGCTGAAGACCAAGAGCCGTCGCTGCCACCTCCTTCCTCCTCCTTCCTCCTCCCACCCCGGTCGTGACCATGGTCAGTCGAGTGAAGCCCAGGCCTGAGCCTGGGCCTGTCCGTCTCACCTGCAACGCCATACCGAGCCTCCCACCACGTGCCAGCCCCGTACGCACCGCCTGACCTTGATTGGCCAGCGTGTGACGTGATCATGCTGGTGTCTGCGAGTGCTGGAGGAAAGGCGGGAAATTTAAAAGTCAGGAACACCACATGGCAATATAAAAGGGGGAATTTAAAAAGGCATCTGGAGGTAAATTCAAGAACAAAATCTAGCAATGCAATCCTTACTTTACTCCATTTTAGGAGCTTACTTCATTTTAGGAGCACAATCACAAGGATTGGAGTGATTCAGAACAAAGGCACATACATCATATTCTCCTCAGAATAACTGGAAATAAATCCAGACTTGCCAGCAAGCCAAATACTTAATAATGTTATTAAAATCCCAGGAATAGTTTAAAATCAATAAATCCACATGAAAATATAGCACTGCAGAATTAGTGCATCTGGCCCACAGAAGCCACGCCAGCTCTTCTAACTGTAATCCAGATAAAAACAAAGTACTAGAAATGATGGAAACCTAAAATAAAACAGAAAATGCAAGATAAACTCATTTTTCTAGGTCCAGACACTAGTATGACGTGGCACCAATTTAGACATTGATGTAATGGAGGACGAGTTGTGGGGTGGGGCCTGAGAATGACTGGAACAAGGAATATTCCACATACCCCACAAAACAACAGACATAACTGCAGCCCATGTGGGTACCCATAGCCACACCATTTATTTTCCCCATGGTGGACCTGGTGGAGAATAGAGGTGCAGAGAGATTGGCCGTCTATAGTGAACAGGAGGCGGTTAGGGCCGGGAAATTGTTGAGATGATGTCGAGGAATAGAAAAATGTAAGCGAGAATGGACTGAGAATGAAGTCAAGATAAGAAGAAAGGAATTCAGTGGGACAGGAACAGGCTGATATGATGGGTCTACCTAGGCAGTCCAGTTGTGGATTTTGAGAAGCAGGAATACATAGAGATAGTTTTACTCACCTGCTTTTCCAATATCCCTGCAATATTTACACAAGGTATTTTCTCATTTCTCATTGAAAGCTGCTATTGAACCTTTATGTGCCGTATTGAGCAGTGCATTCCAAACCACTTGATTCATTAAAAAAGAAGTTGTCCTCATGCCAATGTGATTTATTTCCCAATCACCTTAAATATATAGGGCGGGATTCTCCCTTTGCCGACGCCGAAATTGAGAAACGCGATTGGGCGGAGAATAGGTTCCAATGCCAAAATCGCAGTGGGTGCTAATTTGACGCCAAATCGCAATTCTCCGTCACCTCAACAGCGGCGTCAACATGTACCGGAACACACGTACAATAAACACAGTTTGCATATCATGAGCGGGCCCGACCCAGTATTCTCCGAGGCATCCGCAAATCTCCTCTCCCTATGGGCCGAGCACCCCACGGCACTGTTCACTTGTGCTTTCAAAAATCATGAAACCGACGTACTGGCTGATGAAGGAGAGAGAGAGGAGATAGGACACAGAGAGGAGCAAGTGTGGGATGCCGGGCCGGACACTTGCCGGGCTGGCTGGGTGTGGCCCTGCCAGGACCAGAGGAGGGGGGGGGGGACGGGGGTGGGAACAGACTGAGTCGTGACCCCCCACGGGACTGGGACGATGTCCAGGCATAGACCACCCACCTTAGCCCCTGGTTTTGCAGAGTTTCACCAGCCAAAGGGGTGCCCCCACCCCCGCACCCCACCCCCCGCCAATGATCCCAAAGAGGAACAAAGTCCCTGAATGAGTTGCATGTTTCACGGCACTCGCAGTGCCGAGAAACAGATGGCGATTCAACACAACTCACATTGAATAAGTGGCCTAACAGGGAACGTGCGGTTGAGGCCGCACATAACCCCGTTTTTTACAACGGGAAGCTCTGCTCGCTGGAACTGCCAGGGTGCCAGGCTGGAATTGCCAGGGTACCCAGGAGGCACCAGCAGTGTCAGGGTACCATCCTGCCCAAACGGCATACAGCTGGAGGCCTCTGATCCCCTTGGAGACTCCCACAAGTGCTGTTCCGTTTGGTCCCCGTTTGTGGGGACCAGTACCAAACGGCACACACCCAAAGCCTCCGAGGCAAAGGGATTGAATCCCAAACCCTCAGGTACCTTGGGAATCTGCACATTAGAGTGATGCTTACTGTCTCACTTTAATATGCAGATTTGCTAAAAAATGATCCTGCCCATTGTGGGCGAGATTTCCCTTGCAACGTCTTGCAAGACTGCATTGAATCGCGCAAGGCATTGTGAGCAAGTGGATCCCAGAAGGGGGGTCTCCTGGCTTTCAGTGGCCACACTGTGCTGCAGCAAGCTGCTTTTCGGGCGCAGCATGGCCAGAAGATCACGCCCTTTGTCTCAGAAACAGAGAATCCCACCAATACTCTCTGGTTATCTTCCAGTCACTGGAAACAGTTTCCCTTTATTTGCTGCTCTAAACCGTTCATGATCATAAACATCTCCATAAAATGTCCTCTTATCTTCCTCTACTCAATTGCAGCTTCTCCAGACTACCCACAAAACATAGTTCCTCATTATTGGAACTCTTCTAATAAGTTTCCTTTCTCCCACCTAAAGTACTCAGGAAAAACCGAAAGGAGATTTGTGATGTAGCGAGAATAATTATAAAGAATTCATTAGACATTTGGGGAGGTTTCATTAGATTAGAATCAGGCTAAAATTGCTCATATTTTTTAAAAATGACAAAACAAAGATTGGCAATAACTGCAAACATTCAAACCCTCCAACAAACAGTGGCAGCCGCGTGTACCATCTACAAGATGCACTGCAGTAACTGACCAAGGTTCCACAGGCAACACATTCCAAACCCGTGACCACTACCATCTAGAAGTACAAGAGCAGCAGATACCCGAGAAACCCACCACATGGAGATTCCCCTCCAAGTCACTCACCACCCTGACTTGGAAATACATCATTCATCCTTCACTGTCGCTAGGGCAGTATCTTGGAACTCCCTCCCTAATAGCACAGTGGGTGTACCTACACCTCAAGGACTGCAGCGGTTAAGAAGGCAACTCATCACTACCTTGTAAAGGGCAACTAGGGATGGGCAATAAATGCTGGCCTAACCAGCGATATCCACATCCCGTAAATTAATTTTAAAAAAGCAAATTTCTTGCTATTACCCTACCTCTATCCCACATAATTCTGTGCACCTTGATCAGGTTCCCCATCTACCTTCTCTGCTCCAAGGAAAACAACCCCAGTCTAACCTGCCTCTCTTCGTAGCTGAAACGCTCCAGCCCGGAAACATCCTGATGAATCTCCTCTGCACCCTTTCTAGTACAAAAGCATCCTCCCTATAATCTGGTGACCATAACTGCACAGAGCTGTGGCCTAATGAGCGTTTTATACACCTCCATCACACCCTCCCTGCTCTTATATTCTATGCCTCGGCCAATGAAGGCTAATGTTCCATATGCGTTCTTAACTGCCGAGGCAGATATTCTCCGTTTGGGAAATTATGTACTCCTGTTGGAGCTGACTCGCACCCGATTGTGAGCGCAAATCAGGAAGTCATTCCTAATCCTTAGAAATGCAAACCTTTGCATGGTGAAAATTGCAAAGGATTTGCTTGGCAATCGCTCAATTGGACCACCATTTTGAGCGTGTGGCCCGGCAGAGTGGTCCCGCAGCTGGCAACCCGCTGTCCCCCATCGCAAATCAGCCTCTCACCACCCCGGATTTTATGGGTCCTCCCGTTCCCCCAAGTATGAGGGTGACCCAAAGAGACTTCTAAATAGGGGGACTGCCCACAGAGATCCCCTAAATAGGGGGAACCCCCAGAAGCCCCCTAAAAAAGGGGGACCCCCCTAGAGACTCCTAAATAGAGGACTCCCCCACAGAGACCCCTAAATAGAGGATTCTCTCACAGAGACCCCTAAATAGTGGACTCTCCCACAGAGACCCCGAAATAGAGGACTCTCTCACAGAGACCCCTAAATAGTGGACTCCCCCACAGAGATCCCCTATATAGAGAGACCCTCAATATAGACCCACTAAATTGGGAGAGTCCCCTAAATAGGGGGAACCCCCTAAATAGGGGGACCCCCAAATAGAAGTACCCCCCATAGAGGCTCCCTAATTAGGGGACACCACATGTCAATTCCTGAAAAGAGAAAACAGTAACCTGTGTTGACACCCCTCAGATCCTTGAGCTGCAAGCCGTTCATTCATTTCCTTTAGTGTGCTGTGATTGACAACTTCCATACACACATTGCTGTGAGCTTTGCTTCATCCATCTTCCTTCATGGTTCAGTAACTTTGAAGTGCTCTGACCACAATGTTGACAAACATCAATCACTTCCAAGAGAGTCAAGTGCATTCCAATCACCCCCTTCATGCTGGAATGATTTTGAAGTGTTCAGCTGGAAATTGACAGCATTTAACATAGAGTCCTGTAATCTAAGGCTTTCCTCCTTGCCATTTACCACACCACCAATTTTCTTGTCACCTGCGAACTTACTTATGATACCTAGACAGTCATGCCTACATCATTAAAAACAGCAAGGCCAGGCAGCACGGTGGGGCAAGTAGTTAGCATGGTTGCCTCACGGCGCCGAGGTCCCAGGTTCGGTCCTGGCTCTGGGTTACTGTCCATGTGGAGTTTGCACATTCTCCCCGTGTTTGCGTGGATTTTGCCCCCACAATCCAAAAAAGATATGCAGGGTAGGTGGATTGGCTAAATTGCCCCTGAATTGGATAAAATGAATTGGATACTCTGAATACTCACCCAGCACCATTCCTTGTGGTATGTTACTGGACACAGGCTTCCAGTCACAAAAACAATCTTCGACCATCATCCTCTGCCTCCTGCCATTAAGTCAATTTTGGATCCAATTTGCCAAATTGCCTTGGATCTCATGTGCTCTCACCTTCTTGATCAGTCTCCCATGCGGGACCTTATCAAAAGCCTTACTGAAGTCCATACAGACTATATCAACTACACTGCCCTCATCTACACACCTAGACACGGGCTTGAAAAATTCTCAAATGTGGTAAACATGATCTCCCTCTGACAAAGCCATGCCTTACCTCTCCAAGTGGAGATTGATTCTGTCCCTCAGAATTTTTTCCAATAATCTCCTCCCACCGTTAGTCCCACTGGTGTGTAATTACCTTTTTTTTTCTCTACTTCCTTTCTTGAATAATGGTACCACATTAGTTGTCCTCCAGTCCTCTGGCACCTCACCTGTGGCCAGAGAATTGGAAAATTATCAGAGCCCCTGCAATCTCCTCCCTCGCCTCACAGCAGTCTAGGTTGCATTTCTTCTGGACCTGGGGGTTTATCCGCTTTTAAGCCTGCTAAAATCGTTAACACCTCCTCCCTTTCAATACTAATCTGTTCAATTTTATCACAGTCTGCCTTCCTAGTTTCTATACTTACATTGTCCTTCTCCATTGTGAGGACAGTAGCAAAATATTAATTTAATATCTCACCTCTGTCTTTTAGCTTCACACACACATTGCTACTTTGATCGCTGATGGACCCAATACTTTCCCTGGTTACCCTCTTGCCCTTAATATCCTGATAAAACACCTTGGGATTCTCTTTTATTTTATCAATCAGTGGTTTTTAATGCCCCTCTACGGTCCCCTACTTTGTTTTTTTTTAACTATCCCCTTGTACGTTTTATACTATTTGGAGGGGGCACGGTAGCACAGTGGTTAGCACAGTTGCTTCACAGCTCCAGGTGCTCCAGTTTCCTCCCAAAGTCCAAAGATGTGCAGGTTAGGTGGACTGGCTATGCTAAATTGCCCTTAGTGTCCAAAATAAAGGTTAGGTGGGTGACTGGCTTACAGGGATAAGGTGGAGGTGTGGGCTTAGGTAGGATGCTCTTTCCAAGGGCCGGTGGAGACTCAATGGGCCAAATGGCCTCCTCCTGCATTGTAAATTCTGTGATACTCCTCTGGGACTTCCACTGCTTTGCCCCTCCTGTATCTGCCTCCCTTTTTTTTTCCTTATCCATCTTGAATATCCTTTGACATCCGGGGTTTTCAGGACTTTTTGGTTCCACCCTTTACCTTTACAGGAACATGATGGCTTTGTATTCTATTTCCTTTTTAAATTACTCGATTGCTCTGATGCAAATTTTCCTACAAATAGCTGCTCCCAGTCCACTGGAAAGATTCTGTCTTATTCTTTTAAAATCTGCCTTTATTTCCTGTTCATCTTTGTCCTTTTCCATAGCTACCTTAAATCTTACTCAGTTATGGTCACCATCACAAAAATATTGCCCCATTGACACTTCCACCTCCTGCCCAACTTCATTCTCTAAAACTATGTCAAGTACCACCTTGCCTTGTCGGGACTTCCAACGCGTTGGCTCAAAAAACTCTTGTGGGCGCACTTTAAGAATTCTGAACCTTTCACACTTTGCCAATCCCAGTTAATATTGGGGAAGTTGAAATCCCCTATTATTATTACCCTACTGCTTTTATACTTCTTTGATATTTGCCAGCATATCTGCTCTTCTATCTCTCCCTGACTGTTTGAGGGCCGATTGTACACTCCCAGCAACGTGATTGCTCCATTTTGTTTTTGAGTTTGACACATATGGCCTCAATTGAGGAGCCTGCTAAAATATCATCCTCTTCACTGCAGCAATTGACTCCTTAATAAATGTTGTGACACCACCTCCACTACCTCTTTTACAACAACGCACCGCCCCTCCACCTCTGACCTGAAGATTCTATACCCCAGAATATTGATCTGCCAATCCTGTCCCTCCCTCAAACATGTCTATGTGACAGCAATAATATAATAATCTCATATGTTAATCAATGCCCTCAGTTCAACTGGAATCACTTGCCTACACTAATTGCATACCCTTGTCATAACACCCTGTGCTTGTGCATGGTCAATTCAAACCAATAATCCAGGGTCACATCACAAGTGAAATTAGACATTATTTTAAAATACTTGAGATCCTTGACGGAGCCCAATCAACTGCAGTCACCAGGTTTGTAACTTTAACACAGTAACCTTTTATTATGTACAGTATTATAATTAAACTGACAGAAAAATTTAACTATCTAAGGCCCCTTTCCCAACCCCCCTCCCCCCACCTTTCAAACTACTCTACACACACAGACAAACAAACAACACAGAGGGAAAAAGGTAGTTGAGAGGTAAAGAAAATATTTATAAAAGTAAAAGGATGAAAGATCTTTGATGAATTGGGATGATATCTTGTTAGTGTCTTTCTGAGGTTCAGCTTTCGTTTCAGTATTTCTTTCTTCTAGGCTTGCGATGGCTTTCTCTGGCAAAGTTGTCTACTTTCTGTGTAGATTCAGGATTATTTCAAGTTTACAGCAAAGATGTGCCAAGCACTCACTGGTTTTAGAACAATAAAGTAGTTCTTTACGTTAGCAGCGAGAGAGAGAGTTCCTTTAACTTCACTTCTACTAAGCTCTCTCAGAAAGCATCATGCAGAAACCAATCACTGACTGCTGTCAGGCAGAACACTTGTCCCGGTCAATCCACAGGTTGCCAGCCAAGCAATCAAACAGACTTCCTCCAAAGCTGGTCAGTGTCAAGGAGTCTTTCTCCTCTCCAAAATACAAAATCTAGGAACACAATGTTCTGTCAAGCAGGCTGCTTTAGTATGAGTCGTTCTTAAAGGCACATTCTGGATATGGGTCCACGGTCCAAAAGTAATAAAACAAAATGAAAGGAAATAAACAGGAAGGACTCTTCCACCCTGGTTGGTGAATTTGTTTTGTATTTCCAAGTCTTCAGTCACCTGAGCAGTGGCCCTTAAAGTTACTGCTAGGGGTGTCACTCAAAAGAAGTTCAAACATTTTGGAAATGTATGCATTTTGTGGAGCTGGAAGGTGGAGAAGTGCTTCTCCTGGTTCCATAAAACAACTATAGACCAATGTCGGCCAACCCTCAGCTTTCAAAATGATGACCCCCTCAGATGTTGATGTTGGGGGATTAAGCTATGCTAGTGCCAACATATACAGACTCTACAAAACTACGGCAAATGGAGTTCAATGTGTGGAAGAATCAGGTTACCACTTTGGATCTGAGAGACTAATCAGAATATTTTCTTCACGATGCAGGACTGGGAGCTGTATAGAAACAAAAGGATTTACCTGTCTATGTTGTGATGAAATCTATGGTCAAAGCTTGGGCTATTGGAAACCAAAACTTCTACCGAAACTGAACCTGGTTGAAAGCTATAAAAGTATGCAGATTAATCGAAATTCATTAGGGTTGATGAGTCCAGTGGTACAATATAGGCAAGCTGAAGAGGATGGAGGTTAGGAATAAGCAAATATGTAATTGCTGCCGCTGTTTCTGTTACTTGAAGATGATTTACACCATCCAAACGGAGTTGAGGATATCCTGCAGATGTGTGCCTTTTTGGTGAACACTCATGGTGGTTATGGCTGGGGAGTATACTGGATGGATTGCTGAACCAATTAATAATGCTACAATTCCAGTTTATTGAACTGAATTGAATTTGATTTGATTTATTATCACATGTACCGAGGTACAGTGAAAAGTTTTGTACTGCGGACAGTCCAGACAGATTGTTTCATACATGAAAGAACATAGGACAAGCATAAAAACACAATGTAAATACATAGGCACAGGCATCAGGTGAACATACGGAGTGTAGTACTACTCAATAGAGAGGATGTGTGAAGAGATCAGTTAAGTCCATAAGAGGGTCATTCAGGAGTCTGGTAACGGCGGGGAAGAAGCTGTTTTTAAATCTGATGGTGTGTTTTCTCAGACTTTTGTATCTCCTGCCCACTGGAAGAAGTTGGAAGAGAGAATAACCTGGGTGGGAGGGGTCTTTCATTATGTTGCCCGGTTTCCCAAGGTAGCAGGAGGTGTAGGCAGAGTCAATGGATGGGAGACAGTTTCGCGTGATGGACTGGGCTGTGTTCATGACTCTCTGTCGTTCCTTATGGTCTTGGGCTCAGCAGTTGCCATACTAGGCCGTGATGCAGCCAGATAGGATGCTTTCTATGATGCATCTGTAAAAATTAGTAAGAGTTAATGTGGACATGCCGAATTTCCTTGGTTTCCTGAGGAAGCATGGTTATCTGAGGAAGTTTATGTTTCTACTGGACAGTTAGAACCCAGAGCGATACCCTGGCTCCATAGATCTGGGGCGGAATTCTCCACTCCCGGGAAAAATCGGGATGGCCGTCGTGAACACGGCCAAGTTTCACGATGGCCTCGGAGGCCGCTCCTCACCCCCTATTCTCCCCTCCCAGCGGGGCTTGGAGCGGCGCTCCGTAAATCCCGGCCGCGGGGGGTGTCGCGCCGAAAATGACGCGGCCGGCGCGCCTAATGACGTCTGCCGCGCATGCGCAGGTTGGTCGGCTCCAACCCGCGCATGCGCGGCTGACGTCATGACGCTGACGGCACGAACCCGCGCATGCGCAGTGGCCGTCTTTCCCCTCAGCCGCCCCACAAGACATGGCGACTTGATCTTGCGGGGCGGCGGAGGGGAAATAGTGCATCCGATTTGGACGCCGGCCCGACGATCGGTGGGCACCGATCGCGGGCCTGTCCCCTCCCGAGCACAGTCGTGGTGCTCTTGCCCCAAACAGCCCCCTAGAAGCCCCAAACGGGCATCTAGCGCCCGTTTCACGACGGCAGCGACCAGGTGCGTTTGCCGCCGACGTGAACGGTCGTGAACGGCCAGCCGCTCGGCCCATCGGGGTCGGAGAATCGCCGTTCGCTGTGAAAAACGGCGAGCGCCGATTCTTCCGAGCGTGGGGGGGGCTGTGAGAATTGCGGGGGGCGCCAGGGGGGACGTGAAAAATGTCGGGGGGCCCTCCCGCAATTCTCCTATGCCGCGTGGGGAGCGGAGAATTCCGCCCCTGAACTTTTAGAATTTGGTTAGAGATGTGAATGAACATAATCGCAGGACTTCCAGTTTATATTTAGCAAAATAATAAAACATTTATTCAATAAGAAAGTATTAACTATGATACAGTATTCCCTCACTCTCACTCCACCTTTACAGATACACACAGATCTACAGGATTGCACAAGTTACAAAATCCAGTATTCTAAATGTTCCAAGTACATAGTCCATGAAAACCAGCAGGTAGGTGGAACCTGTACAAGAAGGACGGGTTACATCTAAACAGCAGGGTCACTAAAATCCTGGCTGGGAGGTTTGCTGGAGTCACTCGGGAGGATTTGAACTAATATGGCAGAGGGGTGGCAACCAGAGCATTAGCTTAGAAGGTGTCATAACTGAAGGGGAAATAGAGAACAAAAATAAGAGAAGAACGTCACCCTCAGGCAGAGCAAAAAAGTTGACAAGTGTGAGAAGGGAGGTGGTCAATGCAGGACTGAGGGTGCTGTACCAAATGTGCACAGAACCGGAACAAGGTAAATGAGCTTGTTGTGCACATTGAAACGTGGCTGCAAGAGGTCTCTTAAGGTTAGCGTGCAGGTTCAGACGGCAATTAGGAAGGCAAATTCAATGTTAGCATTCATGTCGAGAGGGCCAGAATACAAGAGCAGGGATGTACTTCTGAAGCTATATAAGGCTCTGGTAAACCCCATTTGGAGTATCGTGAGCAGTTTTTGGCCCCGTATATAAGGAAGGATGTGCTGGCCTTGGAAAGGGTCCAGAGGATGTTCACAAGAATGATCCCTGGAATGAAGAGCTTGTCGTATGAGGAACGGTTGAGGACTCTGGATCTGTACTTGTTGGAGTTTAGAAGGATGAGGGGGCATCTTATTAAAATTTACAGGATACGGCGAGGCCTGGATAGAGTGGACGTGGAGAGGTTGTTTCCACTTGTCGGAAAAACTCGAAGCAGAGGTCACAACCTCAGACTAAAAGGACAATCCTTTAAAACAGAGATGAGAAAGAATTTCTTCAGCCAGAGGATGGCGAATCTGTGGAACTCTTTGCCACAGAAGGCTGTAGAGGTCAAATCACTGAGTGTCTTTAAGACAGAGATAGAAAGGTTCTTGATCAATAAGGGTATCAGGGGTTATGGGGAGCAGGCAGGAGAATGGGGATGAGAAAAATTTCAGCCATGATTGAATGGCGGCGCAGACTCGATGGGCCGAGTGGCCTAATTCTGCTCCTATGTCTTATGGGATCAGGGCTGGGATCTAAATACACAAGGATATGTGTCCTATCGAAAGGACAGGCAGATGGGCAAAGGGGGCGGGGTTGCATTATTAGTAAGGAATGAAATTAAATTGATAGCAAGGAGCGTTATTGGATCTGAAGGCAAAGAATCCCTGTGGGTAGAGTTGAGGAATCACAAAGGTAAAAAGTCCCTGATGGGAGTTATGTACAGGTCCCCCAGCAGTAGTCTGGATGTGGGGCAGAAAATAAATCAGGAGATAGAAAAGGCATGTAAAAAAGGCAATATTACAATAATCATGGGTGACTTCAATATGCAGTTGGACTGGGAAAATCAGGTTAGTATTGGATCCCAAGAAAAGGAATTTGTGGAATGTGTAAGACATTCTTGTTTTTTTGGAGCAGCTTGTGACAGAGCCTACTAGGGAACAGGCAATTCTGGATTTGATGATGCATAATGATGCAGACTTGATTAGGGAACTTAAGGTGAAGGAACCTTAATGGAGCAGTGACCACAATATGATAGAATTCACCCTGCAGTTTGAGAGGGAGAAGCTGCAATCAGATGTAATGGTATTACAATTAAATAAGGGTAACTACAAAGACATGAGGGAGGAGCTGGCCAGAGTTGATTGGAAAAGAAGGCTAGCAGGGAAGACAGTAGAACAGCAATGGCAAGGGTTTTTGGGGGTTATTCGGGAGGCACAATAGAAATTCATCCCAAGGAGGAAGAAACATGCTGAGGGGAGGACAAGGCACCCATGGTTGATGAAGGAAGTCAAGGACAGCATAAAAGCAAAATAAAAAGCATACAAAGTGGCGAGGATTAGTGGGAGGCCAGAGGATTGGGAAGCCTTTAAAAGGGAGCAGATGACAACTAAAAATGAAATAAGGGGGAGAAGATGAAATATGAGTGCAAGCTAGTTAGTAACATAAAAGAAGATAGGAAGAGTTTTTTCAATATATAAAAGGTAAGAGAGAGGCAAAATAGACATTGGACCACTGGAAAATGTGGCTGGAGAAGTAATAATAGGAAACAAAGAAATGGCAAACGAACCGAATAGTTACTTTGCATCAGTCTTCACGATGGAAGACACCAATGGGATGCCAGAGCTCCAGGAGAATCAGAGGAAAGAGGTGAGTGCAGTGGCCATCACTAACGAGAAGGTTCTGGGGAAACTGAAAGGTCTGAAGGTGGATAAATTACCTGCTGGGATGGGATTAAGGGTGCTGGTTTTATCACCGCTTGAGGTTTCGCTATCACTTGACATGTGTGACATGATCGACAAAATTTAATTACATCTTTATGTAGTCCAGGGCAATAAAAATGTTTTTGGATTTTCACTTGAGTTTTCCTTATTTCCAAATGACCTCCTACTGGTACCTCATGTGCTACTTGCAACATCTCCTTTTTATACCCCTAACGGCAATACAACGTGATGAACTACTGCCCACTTTTCAGCCACTTGCATATGTAAAGGTCTCCATTTTCTCATTAAGACATAATTTTTAAGGTAATAACATTCTGGTATACACTCAGATTCTTCTTCTGTGTATGTTTTCTGATACATCCGTTTTATTTCTATGTATTGCTGTTCTAACTCCGCCAACTTTCCTGAACTAAAATATCCACCTCATCCTCCAACTGTGCTTGTTCTTTTCCAAACATCTGATCAAAAATCGTTTCTGATAATTCAACTTCAACTTTATCTTCACTCGTTGATTACTCCTCTTGTCTTAACCGGTGACTTTGCAACCTTGTTACTACACAATCAGGAAAAATCCCAGGATATTCGTTCTTCAACAATTCCGTTTGATTTTCCACTGGTTTATCAACCACAGTAGGCATCACTCCCAACTGCGATCCAGTTATAACATTACCCAAAATAAACTGTATTCCTGGACAAGATAGTTTCTCTATTACTCCTATTACCACTTCACCACTCTTCACTGGACTTTCCATCCTCACCTTATATAATGAAACACTACTCTTCTCACCCTGAATTCCACATATTACCACCTTTTCTGGCAATATTCCTCCCAAACTACTTGCCTCCTCATCTCTTACCATCGAAGATTGATTAGCTCCCGTATCTCTTAAAATTCTGACTTCTTTACCTGCTCTTCCTGGTACACATGAGTAAACTGTACCCACACAAGTAAATTATTTAAAGAGATCTGGCACCTTCTTATCAATCACCTCTTGATCAGGCTGTACAATCTTTTGCACCTCCTTCACTTCAATTGGACTTTCCTTTACCACTTTAACAAACCCCATTGGCTTGTCCTGTTTTACAACATCAGCCTTCCCAGTGCTTTTCTTCAACCCCCAACATTGTGACTTTACATGGCCTAGTTTATTAAAGTAAAAACATCTGAAACTTTCCATTTCTCTTCCACCCTCCTGGATTTCTTTTTTAATTTGAGGTACACTATCCTTATTATCTCCCATCAGATCCCCTTTACCTTTACCAGCTGAGTATTTCTCCTTTACCCAGTTTCTAGCCCTCACAGGCTGAAACTGATGTCGGTAACCAAACTTTGATTTATGAACTAATTCATAATCATCTTCCATTTCTGCTGCTAATCTCACCGTTTTAACCCTCTGCTCTGCCACGTGAGTTCTCACCATAACAGTAAATTAAATTTTAAAACTCCTCCAAAATTATAATTTCGCTAAGAGCTTCATATGTTTGGTCTATTTTCAAAGCCCTTCTCCACCTGTCAAAATTACTCTGTTTGATCCTTTCAAACTCTATGGGCTGAATTCTTTGATAATGGGACTATGTCCCCACGCCCACGAGAAAACGGGTGCGAATCACTGTCGACTTTCCTGGAGAAAGGCAAGAGTGATTCCCCATTTTGTAGGGGGCTAGCAGAGCCCCGGAGTAGTCCTCGCAGCTCTGGCTGCCGATATGGGGCCCTGCACGTCCGGCCTGCGGTGGCAGCCCCGCACAACATAGCGGACCCACACAGCGGCTCGGCCCCGACAGTATAGGCCTCTCCGAGATCGCGCACGCCCGCCAATCGGTGGCCCCCGATCACGAGCCTGGCCATCCTGGAGGCCCCCACCCCGGTGATGCATCCCCCTGCCCACCACCAGGGCAGCCGCAGACGAGGTCCACAGCTGCCACTCCGAGCTCCCGGCGGGTGGAACCATGAGTGAATTACGGCGGCAGGAACTCAGCCAGTTGTCAGTGGAGAATCGCATGGGGGCCTCTTTCAATGGCCCCCGGCCGGTGCCACGTCAACCGTGGGCGCGTAATTGGCGGTGATTCTCCGGTCCCCGGAGAATCGCGGGAAGGCGCCGGACCCGATCGCGGGTCTGGTACCCCATTCTCTGCTCCCGCGCTGAGTGCGATTGCGGCGCGGAGGCTCGGAGAATCCCGGCCCATGTATGTTTGACCAGGTTCTTTCCTTAAATTTCTAAACCTTTGTCTGTAGGCATCAGGCACTAGTTCATATGCACTTAAGATGGATTTTTTCACCTCCTCACACATCCCAGATACCTCCTCTAATAGTGATGCAAACACTTCACTAGCTCTACCTACCAATTTTATTTGAAACAGTAATACCTCATGTCCTGTGGCCATTTCATTTGTTTAGCTACCTTCTCAAATGAAATGAAAAAGGCTTCTACCTCCTTCTCATCAAACCTTGGCAATGCTTGGACATATTTAAATAGATCCCCACCAAGCCTTCGACTATGATGCTGAGGCTCATTATCCTCATCACTCTCCTCAGTTTCATGGCCATTTTCCGAAGTTCAAACTCTCTCTCTTTCCCTTTCCTCCCGATCTCTTTCCCTTTCCTCTCTCTCTTTTACTTTCTCCACTCTGTCTCTTTCTCTCTCTTTTTCTTTGTCCCTCATTGTGCATTCAAGCTGCTTTAATTCTTTCTCATGCTCCAGTTGTTTAATCTGTGACTGATCTTTTGCCATTTCTAATGCGTCAGACTGTATCTCAGGCAATTTTAAATGCTCAGCTACCGCCTTAAGTACCTTGTCTTTTCGTACGCTGTCAGGTAACGTTAACTGCAATGTATTTGCCAAATCTAAAAGCATTTTTTTAGTCTCTGTTCGTAAGACACTGCGTGTGACCTTCTCCACCCCCAAAAACATCCAAGCCTCTGAAAGAGCCATTGTCCACAAACACTCCCTACTTAAACTGGAATACCACACCTGAAAGGAAAACACAAATATACTCATCCCTCGCTGTCATTAAGTTCACTAAGCCAACCCAATCACGAAAGATAGACTTTTACCCTACGAGCCCCCAATTTATTATGGGCTAGGGTTTTGAAAACTCCAAAGTATATCATGGAGTTCACCTGACCCACGACTTTTGATAGATTTTGGTTATGGGGAGACAAGGGTCCACTCTCCAGATGTTATGCAACAGATACTGTAAGTATTTTAAAAACAAAACAATGTTTATTCTATGAACCCAGTTAACAGTTTATAAACACACAGTAAACATCTTATCAACTATCAACACACGTAACCCACAGATAGAATACTCTATAGGTAACCCTTAATACCTTTCCGAGCAACATACAGGTTTAAATTTTCTACAGAAACAGGTATTACTTTGAAATCATCAAATGAGCTGAAGACATTCTTTTCCTTGTCGTGAGAGAGATCAGGACCTCTTCTTGCTTTCACTGCAGCTCTCCAGCACTGAAAACGATACAAAAAACAGAGCCACAAAGCAGCTTTTCAGCTCAAAATGAATGTAAAGACAGAAAAACAGCCCAGCTCCACCCAAACACTAACATCACTGCAGCTATTTGATAAACACCCATTTCTTAAAGGTATATCCACATGACAGAAGCAACACCACAGAAGCAGCAGCCAACATCTGAACGCCCAAGGGCTGGGACATTTCTGTGAACAGAGGGTGGGTGTGTTCACCAGGGAGGGTCACAGTGTCTAGTCCAGCTAATGGGTGTCTGCGGTTTGGTGACCAGGAGCCCCGCTGTTGCTGGGGTTCCATGGTCAGGGTGTGTTGGATGGAAGGGGGTGTGATGGGGCAGCGATGGGACCAATGGAGGAATGGCGCTCAGCCATGGCCATCACTGACTAGCCACTTCTTGGATGCCATTACTCACGCTGCTCACGTCGTGCACCAGGCTCTCCACTTCGGTCAACACACTCGCAGTGTTGGCCTCAGTGCCATACATTGCCAGTGCAATCCCCTGCATTCGTAGCCTCTGGGTCTCCTCCAATCGGTTTTGGACCTGCTGGAGTGTCGCTGATATCCCGGCTGCACCTATTGACTGCATCAGTTTTGGGTAAACCTGGTCCGGAGATTCAGATCTGATTCAACTTAGCTGGGTCCTGGGGTCCAGCAGACCTCCAAATGCTGTCTTGCCTGAGAGTTCCTGCCTGCCTCCATCTGCTGTGCATCAGCATCTGTGTGGTGCTCACCAGCATGTGAGCCAAAAGCCTGACCATTATTGTCATCCACCAAGGCGTGTGTCTCTGCACTTGTGGAGGGTGGGGATAACAGCTGTGCCATGAATATGGTGGTCTTCTCAGAGCTTCCCTCCCCCCCCCCCCCCCCCCCCCGAGGTGTTCCCTTGGGAGGCGGTGGGGGGGAGCCACTCCTGTTGGGCTGGCACCATTGGATGGAGATCCTGCGGGATAATGGAAATGTGCTCAAAGGGAGGGATGGATCATTCTGTGTGGCATCGAAACTCATGTGTGACAGGTCATCTAGGTGGCAGCCAGTGGATCCTCACCTCTATGCCATATGATAACCTCTACGTCGGTGACCAATCTGTCCTCGGCCATCCCCACAACCTCCAGGGCCCGTTCCTCGTAGGGGGTGAGAACTCAGATGTCTAGCACCCTGCTGCATCCAAATTGTAGTGTTTCTTGTTGAGAATGTTTTTTGTTGCTTGAAAATAAATTGTGTTCTACTGAAAGCAGATCCTGCAATGTTTATTAGTATTGTGACGGAAAGGTTTTATTAGTATTGTGACAAAAGGTCCATGATGCATTTTGATGATTTAAGGGGAGATATTGTGGAATTTGGGAACGTGCGACTAATAAGATTAGAATAGTATTTAAGTCACATCTGTGAGGTTTATAAATATTATGGTTTAGATATTCAGCAAAGTAGACCTGGAATAACTTTTAAATCAATAATCATATTGAGTGAGTGTTATTCCCATCCCAGTTAATTGCACTTGGTCGCCACAAAAGATTATATTATATCTGGATAAGAGAGAAAGATTGATTGGTCAATGAACTGCTTGTGCAAGGTTAGATCAGCTGCTAGTTTTTACATGTTGAAATTAAGTACTACAATGAAACCTGAAGAGAAATTTAAACATTAAACCAGTAACATCTGGATGAATGCATACTTCAGTTCCTAACTCTAGGCGATGCAGGAGGTATGCAGCTCGTCATTTTCAGTAACACTGCACACACTAAACTTCCTGATAGAATCTCTACAGTGCAGGGATCCAGCTATGATTGACAGCTCATGACCAGATCAAAAGAAGTTGACATGCAAGCCCTTAACTCCAAGATGTTTATAAACATTGTTATCAAGTTCAAAGCAGCGTGCTTGAAATCCATTCAAGTGTAAAGGGAAATTAAAGTAAATAAACCAAACATCTGGCTATCTGGAAGCTGTCAATTACGGCCAAGTAAAAGTTATTTCTCTCTGCAGTGAATAGATGCCTTACAGATCAAGGATCTGAGGGAGTTTAAACCATGGTGATTTAGGGTGCCTGTTATGGGAGGCATGTAGGATTTGCAATGTGAAGAGGAGGGTGTCTAAGATGGACTTGATGGGTACCTACCTTAAATACTTACTCCCTTGGTCCACTGCAAAGTCCACCACATCAGGACCACGCGGGGAATTAGTTGTACCAATATACATCTGCATGCATCCAGAGGCATGGAGAAACCGATGTCTAGCCCATCAACAGAAAGCAAATGGGTCATTTAGACCTATATAAATTCTCCCGCCTGAGTAGGGCACAAACTCCGATGCTGCCAGAATATCAGAAATGAATCAGCGCCTCTGCTACATTAGAAACTCCGCTTCCGGTGGCAGAGAATCTAACCCATAATGTGACATTATGATCTCCCTACTCTGTGCACATCCAACACATGTTCCCTGTGCTAATGAACTCATAATGGCGTTTGGCTTAGTCTCTCCACCAGAAGTATGTTCAGGTGGCATGGATGCCAAAACACCACCCATATCATTGAAAATATGAACACTATGCAACCGAGTCTTGTGCTCCATTAGTTTCCCTACAATTGGCGTTAGACAATAGATATCCAGTCTGTCTTCCTCTACCTGCTTGAGCAAGGTGCTCTTTGAGCAATGGTTACCCTTCAGTCTAATGAGAAAATTTGTACATCAAAGGAGAATTTAAATATTGTGGGAAGAGCCTTTGCTATCTCCTCTTCTTTCAACATCCTGGAGTGCATTTTTTGAAATATAAACTTAGAGTACCCAATTTTTTTTTCCCCAATTCAGGGGGAAATTTTAGTGTGGCCAATCTACCTACCCTGCACACCTTTGGATTGTTGGGGTGAGACCCACGCAGACACGGGGAGAATGTGCAAACTCCACATGGACAGTGACCCGAGTCTGGGATCGAACCCGGGTCCTCGCCGCCCTGAGGCAACAGTGCTAACCACTGTGTCATCCACTCCTGGAGTGCATTCTATCTGTGCTCTGTGACTTATCCATTTCTAATGTAACTTGTTGCGAAACAATTCAGCCGCAGATCAGCTGATCCTAGAGTTATAGAGATTCCAAACGCACGAGACTTCTTGCTTCTAGTGGAGGATCATGCAACATGTATTTGTCATTCTATCACTGACAATTCTGTTAAGGAGGTGATAGTATTTTTTACTACAATATTTTCCAGTTTGTATTTTGAGATTAAGTTATAGGGAAAGACTATTTTGTAGGAAGTGCAAGAAAGTGTACTTTCTGATGCCCAAAACTAAGACAGCATATTGTCCACCCCTAAGGCATGGCATATCTCCAGAGCATAATGAATGAAGTCCAATTCTGTAAGAGTTCATGGAACAGCTGTCTCTGTCTTCCATTATCCAACAAATGCTGACACAAAAGGGAAACATCGCTATATATGAAGGAAAATTAAAGCTCAATTCTCTCCCCTGTCAGACAGTCAAACTCAATTTTATGCAAGTTAAGCTCAAGACAGTTAGTATAGTGGCTCTGGTCTTAGCTGGAAAAATCCTTCAGCTACAATATTTTGTAGCTTAAATATTTATTTGATTTGGCAAAAGAATGGGTCAGCTTCATTCCACGTTTGTCCCTGAAGTGATTTCTGAGATTTATTTGAAATTACTATCCCATCTTTCTTTCTCCTCATTGAGACACAAACTCAATTTATCATATTGCTCATGGAATGTGTTCAGATATATGAATATTGTAAGGAGGATGAGGAAAGCTTTCCAAAAGCTTGTCACTTTTAGAGGGAATATTATGGCCAACCTCTCTCAAAACTAAGAATAATAGCAACGAGGTTGCTATCCAATATTTATTCTTTTTATATTTTTATCGGCATTTTCCAACTTTAATAGTATAACAGTTTAACATATAAAGCACGTGAGGTGGGATTCTCGGTTTCGGAGACTAAGTGTTGACGCCAAAGCAGATCCATGGACGTTACAACAGAAAAACCGACGCCGCACCTGGACCGATTCCGCTACGGTTAAGGGGCTATTACAGGTATCACGTGGAACACAATCGATTCTAATGGGAAATGGTGTCGGATTCACCGGTTTCACCATTGACGCTCAGGAGGCTGACAAGCTGCAGCCGCATATACACACTGCACTCCCCATACACACCAAGGTGGCAGCGAGGAGAGCAGCCCCGAGGTTCAGAGACGCCAAGCTGGAGACCCTGTTGGATGCGGTGAAGGGGAGGCGGATGACCTTGTATCCTGACCTGGGAAGGAGGCTGCCAGCTGCCGCTATTCGTTGTGTCTGAGTGCAGGAGGCAGAGGCCGTGAGCGCTGTGGGCAACAATGTCCGGACGGGCCAGGAGTGCCGGACAAAACTGCACAACCTCCTCAGGGAGGCCAGGGTGAGTAGGCAGCACTGTGCCCCTGGCAGTAACCCTATTCCACACACTCATAACCCCCCCATATACACTCCCCTCTCCCCTCCGGAGGATGGGCGAACCCCCACCCTGCACCACATGTGGGTACCCATACTGGCTGCCATGGCCATGTGACCTGGCCACTGAGGCCATCACCTACCCACCCCTGGGCTGCATGCGTCGGATTGTCTAACACTCGTTGTATGTCTCCCCCCCCTCCCCCCCACCCCCCTGCACCCCAGGAGAAGTCAGCGCACAACCGCTAAGAGCGGGAGAAGACAGGAGTGGGACTGCCGGACCTGCGGCCCTCACCGTGGCAGAGCAGAGGGCCATGGACATGGTTGGCGGCCCGGAGGAAAGGGAGGTTGCCAAGGTGGAGCTCAGCTGCGGGAAGTGAGACCCCATTTAGTTGCGGTTCCCTGTGACACGTGTCAACCACCCTTCCTCAATACCACACCCCACAACCCTCACCTGCACATCACCCTCACCCCCCATCCACATCGTCGTCCTACACCACTGCCACACCACCACCCCCACGCCCAGCCCCACTGCCCCCAGGCGGGCGGTCTAATCATGCGTCTTGTCTTGTGTCTTACAGGACCTGCTGAAGTTAATACGGGTCCATTTGGCGACCCCCGCACCCAGATAGCCATGTTAGTGAAGAGGCTCTTGGGACACATTCTGGTGTGCACCTCACAGTTGACCTGATACAGCAGGTGAAGGTAGGAAATCCCGAGGGGGCGGACGGTCGGAGGGCAGGCCGACCCGAGGAATTAGATGCTGTCCAGATGGGCCTCCGAGCTTCTGCAACCATCCATTGTGGAGATGCAGTCGCAGAGCCGGGTACTACATGAGGGGTTGTGGCGAGCATCCAGTATCTGCAGGTGCAGTTGGAGGAGTCCAACCGGGTGCAGCGGCAGGAGGTGGTGCCGACAATGCGTGCCATCCATGCCAACCATGGATGGTTTCCGCGGTGGAGGCATTTGGGGTGGCGACGATGTTGGCTATGGATCAGCATGTCCAAGTTCTGGGGCATTCTGTGCAGGCGCTGGCTGAGGCCCACGACAGGGTTGCCACCTCACAAGCGACCATGTCCCAGAACCATCTGGAAATTGCAGCTGCGCTCCTGAGTGTGGCCCAGTCACAGCACGCCATAGCTGGGAACGTTGGCAGTATTGCCCAGGCATTGGCTAACGTGCCGCAGACACAGAGGGAGATGGTGCAGTCACTAGCTGATGTGACACAGACCCATAAGGTGGTGGCACAGTTTTAGCGGAGATGTGGCGCAGTCCCAGACTCCCTGTGCACCCCGTAGTGCGGCAGGTATGCATCACAGAGGCGGTTGCAGCTGCGGGGTAGCCAGGGAGGTGCTAAGGGGTGTGGGGTTGGGTGGTGGTGTCCGTGCCCCTGGCCAGTCCCCCCCTCTGTACCCCTCCTCCTAGTTGGTGAACCTGGAGGCGATCAAAGCGTCCCATAGGTGTTGGCCAGGGGACCGGCCACAAGATTTGGAGATGCAGATCTGGGGAGGCTCCTAGACACATTGGAGGCCAGGAGGGATGTCCTGTTCCCCCCTCGAGGGTCCCAGAGGGTTAGCCATAGGGCAGCCAGTGTTGCCTATGATAAGGTGGCGGCAGCTGTCAGCTCGGGGAGTGTGACCAGGAGGACTGGCCTCCAGTGCTGGAAGAAGGTCAACGATGTACACCGGGGAGCACGAGTGAGTAGATACCGACGCCTGCCTGAGACCTTTCTGCCTCCACGCGAGCATCCACCCTCCAAGTCTCCATGCGACCCCCAACCCTCCTTCCACCCCTTTTGCCCTTCAACCCCACCAAGCGTTCCTTCACAGCTCCCTGCCCCCAACCACTGTGAACCATGCGTGTGGCTAATGATACCCTCTCTGTGTCTCCTCAGGAAATGCTGCCCCATAATCACCAGGTGAGGGCCCAGACTAGCAAAGGCATGCTGCATATAAGAGTCCTCACCTCCTTCAAGGAGTGGGCCCTGGAGGTGACTGGGGTGTCTGAGGACAGAGTGTCACCCACGCGGAGGCTGGCGGACGCAGCAGGGGTGAGGAACCACCGGGCTCCACCCAACGTGAGTTGTTATTGCCTTACAGACTGACCCATCTCTCCCACTTACCACATGTCCATTCTCCCGCAGATCATCCAGCCGTTGGTGCCAGCCCATCCTGGGTGGCACCCTGTCCAGCCTCCCAGGAGAACACCTCGGAGGAGAGCTCTGAGGAAGACACAATCGATGCGTCACAGCCGCCATCCTCATTCTCCACCAGTGTAGGTACAGCACCTCAATGTTAGTGATCAGGCTTCTGGGGCATAATTTTGTGAGCACCACACAGTTCCTGATACACATAAGGCAGAGGCAGGAACTCCAAGGTGAGACAGCAGTCGGAGATTTGATGGATCCCAGGGCCCAACTGGGTCCCAGCCTGCTGCTGAGCCTGTTGAAGAGGTCATCCTGGAGCTGATGGAGATGTGAAGGTGCGGCAGGACATTCAGAGGGAGATGTGAGCGACACTCCAGCAGGTCCAGAGTCTCTTAGGCTGCGAGCACAGGAGATGTCGCCGGCAATGTGTGGCACCGAGGCCAACACTGATAGGGTGACGACCGCAGTGGAGAGTCTGGCTCACAACGTCGGCATCATTAGTGAAGGTATCCAAGATGTTGTGCAGTCGGTGACGGCCATGGCTGAGGGTCGAAGCAGAATGTCCGCCTCGCTGGGGAATGTCATCCAGTACAACGCTGACCTTGATGAGTTTCTGTGGGACATATCCCAATCTTAGATACGAATGGCTGAGGCGCTGCGGAGCTTGTCCCAATCACTGAGGAGCATCGCTGAGGTTGTCAACACGATGGTGCAGGCCATGGGGAACCGCCAGGGCTGGAGGACCTACTTGGTGCAGGGGCAGCCGGAGCTCAAACCAGCTGCCTCTCTGTCCCAAGTTGAACCCCAAGGCTGGAAACTGCTCAGGGGGAGGGGGCGCTGGGTGCCATCCCGGACCCATCCCACGGAGTGGCGAAGGTGTCCACCAGCTCCCCTGAGTTCCACCCCTCTGGAGAGTGGGGAATTGTTACACAGAATAACACCCTTGTGCACAACCTCTGTCACTTTCTTCCACAATACGAGCCGACCTCAGAACCCTTGGCCCATCTCTCCAGGTATTCCACCCTCCCTGTGGCACACACCCACCCTCCAGCCATGGACATGTCCCCAGAGCTGTGCCCATCCCCTGGGTGTTCGGATATTGCGGGCATGATGTTGCCTTCTGCAGTGTTGAAGCACAGTGTCCATGCATCAAGGTTTGATTTGGATGCTAGACAATGACTCCCACATGCTACATGGTCTGCCTACCCACGGGAATCCACCTGGGTTGTGTGAACTGCTCACTTAACCTCGATTGCCAATTATCTATTAGCAACAGACTTCAGCTTCACGGCCAGAGGCCTTGGCAGTCAATGGGGGTTATTGGTGGTCAGTGGGGCAGACGGTCAGGGGCAACGGTTGCCCCCGGAACGGGTACACACAAGCCAGGTGTCGGCATGGTGGTGAACCATTGGTTTAGCCCCAGGTGCCCCCTCTCTGCACCTACTCCCACCCTCCCATGCTGGCCCACCCCCAACCGAGGTTCCCCCACTTCCCGCCGAGCACCAGGGTGGCAAGGCCAGCACCCCCAGGCTCTTTGCTTAAGATGGCTACTCACCTCCTCAGCTACCCACCGAAGCCCTTCCACCAGGTTCAAATTTTTTAAAAGGAGTACTAATCGGCGCCAGCGTGACCACTTGCCGGGGAAGCTGCTGAATCACGGGAGGCCGGTGGATATGGGTGCTTCCTGTTAATTGAATGGAAATAGGGCTTAAGTGGTGATAATTGGTTTCTCGCCGCGCTACGGCAAGATCCCGATTTCGCCTACGGGAAAGGGCCGGTTGCATCGCAAACTGGCGCCTGTTGCGGTTCTCGTTTTCGGCCTCTCCCGCTATTCACCGGCCTCATTCCGCTCAAGCGAAAATGCAACGAGGCCGGAGAATCACGCCCATAGTCTTTCTTCATTTAATGAACTTGAGGTACCATTATTTCCCCGTGCCATTGCCTCAGAATCAAGATTTCGGTAGTTCTGTAGTATTACAACCCCAAGGGATCTATAACTTTAAGAAAAGGAGATACCAATTTCCCAATTACCAATGCAAAGAATCGCACAACTAGATTTCACTAAACTACAGAAAAGGTACTTCCATTAACTTCTTTACACAATCAAAAACCTCACACCATACTTATACATTACGCTCTCAGCAGAAGTAGTTTTGTCTTTAAAGTCCTAAGCTCTTCCCAGTTTTCACAGGATCTCTTCTGGTGAATATTCCAGTGTCCATTTTTTTAAAAGTCCCTTCACTAAATCTTCTGAGCATACATAAATGGACTTCCCGTAGCAAGTTACCCTCTGGTGTCTCCTTGGTCTTTAAATCTGCGCCAGTCTCATCTCTTCACACAGGAATTTGTCCTCACCTCTACTTAATGGTTAACACATAAAAGAGTCATTTCCTCCGCCTGGCATAGCAGCAGCCATTTATTATTGCTTTTTTAATTGTCCTCTGCTTGCTTTTAAAGGCTTCCCAATCCTCTGCCTTCTCACTAATCCGCCCCACCTTGTATGCTTTCTTTTGCTTTTATGCTGTCCTAGATTTCCCTCATCAGTTATGATTGTCTTAGTCCACCCTCAGCATGTTTCCTCCTCCTTGCGATAAATTTCAGTTGTGCCTCCTGAATAACCCCCAAAACTCCTGCCATTGCTGTTCCACTGTCTTCCCTGCTGGGTTCCCCTTCCAATCAACTCTGGCCAGCTCCTCCCTCATGTCTTTATAGTTACCTTTACTCAATTGTAATTCTGTTACATATGATTCCAGCTTCTCCCTCTCAAACTGTAGGTAAATTCTATTATATTGTGGTCACTGCCCCCTAAGGGTTCCTTCACCTTATGTTCCCTAATTAAGTCTGCCTCATTACACATCACCAAATCCAGAATTGCATGTTCCCTTGTGGGCTCTACCACAAGCTGCTCCAAAAAGCCATCTCATAGACATTCCACAAAGTCCTTTTCTTGGGATCCGCTACCAACCTTATTTTCCCAGTCCACCTGCATATTGAAGTCCCCTGATTATTGTAATATTGCCCTTCTTATATGTCTTTTCTATCTCCTGATTTATTTTCTGCCCCACATCCTGTCTGCAGCTAGGGGGCCTGTACATAGACTCCCATCAGAGTCTTTTTTCCTTTGCGATTCCTCAACTCTATCCACACAGATTCTATGCCTTCTGAGCCCATATCACTTCTTGCTATTGATTTAATTTCATTCCTTAGTAACAATGCAACCCGCCCCCTTTGCCCATCTGCCTGCCCTTTCGACAGGACACATTTCCTTAGATATTTAGATCTCAGCCCGGATTCCCTTGCAGCAACGTCTCTGTGATGCCCACAACATCATACCCACAAATTTAAGTTGGTAGGATTTCGCCTGCTGACAGGATCTACTCACATGAGAAGGAATGTAACAGACATCTACAGACACTGAAAGACGCCCTCGTAAGAACGGGATATGGTGCTCATCGATCGACAGTTCCACCGCGCTACAGCAAAAAACCACACAACCTCCTCAGAAGGCAAACAAGGGACACAACCGACAGAGTATCCTTTGCCGTCCAGTACTGCCCCGGAGTGGAGAAACTACAACATCTTCTTTGCAGTCTTCAACACGTCATTGTTGAAAACGAACATCTTACCAAGGCCATCCCCACACCCCCACTACTTGCCTTCAAACAACTGCCTAACCTCCCCCGGCGGGTAGAGATGTGGAGGTAGTGGTGGCAATGGACACCGAGAAGGCCTTTGATCGGGTAGAGTGGGACTATCTATGGGAGGTGCTCGGACGGTTTGGGTTCGGGGAGGGATTGGTGGATTGGATCAAATTATTATATCAGGCCCCGAGGGCCAGCGTCAGGACTAACAGAGAAGTGTCGGAGTACTTTAGGTTGTACCGAGGGACCAGGCAGGGCTGCCCGCTCTCCCCGCTGCTGTTTGCGCTGGCCATAGAGCCGCTGGCGATGGCGCTGAGAGCCGCAGAGGGTTGGAAGGGGATGGTGAGGGGCGGGGTTGAACACAGGGTTTCTCTTTATGCAGACGACCTGCTCCTGTACGTGTCGGACCCAGTGGCCGGGATGGGAACTATACTGGGAATGCTGAGGGAGTTCGGCCAGTTCTCAGGATACAAATTAAATACGGTCAAGAGTGAAATGTTTGTGGTCCAGGCAAGGGGCCAGGAGAATAGATTGAGAGGGCTACCGTTTAGGCTGGTTGAGGAAAATTTCCGGTATTTGGGAATCCAGGTGGCACGAGACTGGGGCAGGCTGCATAAGTTAAATTTGGCCAGGGTGGTGGAGCAAATGAAGGGAGAGTTTCGGAGATGGGATGCACTCCCGCTGTCGCTGGCAGGGAGGGTGCAGACTGTAAAGATGACAATCCTCCCTCGATTTTTGTTTATTTTTCAGTGCCTCCCGATCTTTATCCCACAGTCCTTCTTCAAAAGGGTTAACGGGCTGATCATGAGCTTTGTCTGGGCGGGAAAGTCTCCGCGGGTAAAGAAGGCGATGTTGGAGAGGAACCGCAGCGAGGGAGGGCTGGCTTTGCCGAGTCTGGTCAATTATTACTGGGCGGCCAACATCGCTATGATAAGGAAGTGGATGGTGGGTACGGGGTCTATTTGGGAGCGGGTGGAGGCGGCTTCGTGCAGGGGCTCCAGTTTGGAAGCCCTGGTCACGGCTCCTCTACCGCTGCCGCCGGCCAAGTACACCACCAGCCCGGTAGTGGTGGCGACCCTGCGGATATGGGGCCAGTGGAGGAGGCATGTGGGGGAGATGGGGGCGTCTGTCTGGGCGCCAATCTGCGACAACCATCAGTTTGCCCCCGGCAGTATGGATGGGGGGTTCCGAGTATGGCGGCGAGCAGGGGCGGGAAGGGTGGGTGATATGTTCCTGGAAGGGAGCTTCGCGAGTTTGAGGAGCTTGGAGGAGAAATTTGGGGTGGTAAGGGGAAATGATTTTAGATACCTACAGTTGCGGGACTTTGTTCGTAGACAGGTCCCATCTTTCCCGCGCCTCCCGCCAATGGGGATCCTAGACAGAATAGTCTCTGGGAGGGATGAAGGGGAGGGTAGAGTCTCGGGTATTTATAAGGTGCTCATGAGGGAGGAAGGGTCCCAGACAGAGGAACTGAAACTTAAATGGGAGGAGGAGCTAGGCGGGGGAAATGGAGGATGGGCTGTGGGCAGAGGCCCTGAGTAGGGTAAACTCGACCGCGACATGTGCTAGGCTCGGGCTGATCCAATTTAAGGTCGTTCACCGGGCCCATATGACGGTGGCTCGGATGAGCAAATTTTTCGGGATAGAGGACAAATGCGCTAGGTGTGCGGGAGGACCAGCGAACCATGTTCACATGTTTTGGGCATGCCCTGAGCTGAGGGGGTACTGGGAGGGATTTGCGGGGGTCATGTCCCAGGTGCTAAAAACAAGGGTGGTGATGAGCCCAGGGGTGGCAATTTTTGGGGTTTCGGAAGACCCGGGCGTCCAGGGGGAGAAAGAGGCCGATGTGCTGGCCTTTGCTTCCCTGATAGCCCGGCGACGAATACTATTGGCGTGGAGGGACTCAAAGCCCCCGAAGACGGAGTGGTGGCTAGCGGACATGTCGAGTTTCCTGGGGATGGAAAAAATCAAGTTCGCCTTGAGGGGTTCTGTGCAGGGGTTCACCCGGAGGTGGCAACCATTTATTGACTTCTTTGCGGGAGAGTGAGCGTCAGCAGGGGGGGGGGGGGGGGGGGGGGGTGGGGGGGGGGGGTTAGAGTAGAGTAGGAGGGAAAATATGGCGGGTAGTACCGATGGGAGGGGAGCGGGCTTGTGCAATATGTTACGGTGGAAGTATTGAAAGAACGTGGATGTTTGCACATTTTTGCCTTTTTTGCTTCCTTTCTGATGATGTCTGTAACTGTTTATAAAGCCAAAAACTACCTCAATAAAATTGTTTATTAAAAAAAAAAAAAACAACTGCCTAACCTCAAACAAACCTTTGTTTGCAGCAAACTACTCAGCCTTCAGGAGAATAGCGACCACGACACCACACAACCCTTCCACGGCAATCTCTGCAAGACATGCCAGATCATCGACATGAGTACCACCATTACACGTGAGAACATCACCCACCAGGTACGCGGTACGTACTCGTGCGACTCGGCCAACGTTGTCTATCTCATACGCTGCAGAAAAGGATGTCCCGAGGCGTGGTACATTGGCGAGATCATGCAGTCACTGCGACAACGGATGAACGGACATCGTGCGACAATCACCAGGCAGGAATGTTCTCTTCCAGTGGGGCAACACTTCAGCAGTCAAGGGCATTCAGCCTCTGATCTTCGGGTAGGTGTTCTCCAAGGCGGCCTTCAGGACGCGCAACAACGCAGAATCACGAACAGAAACTGATAGCCAGGTTCCGCACGCATGAGTACAGCCTCAACCGGGACCTTGGATTCATGTTGCATTACATTCACCCCCCCCCATCTGGCCTGGGCTTGCAAAATCCTACCAACTGTCCTGGCTTTAAACAACTCACACCTCTTTAACCTGTGATTATCTCTCTCTCCAGTCGCACCATATGGACCTGTAAAGACTTAATTACCTGCAAAGACTCGCATTTAAAGTATCATCTTGCATCATTGAATTTGTCTATATATGTGTAGAGCCCACCTCTTCATTCACCTGAGGAAGGAGCTGTGCTCCGAAAGCTAATGATTCGAAACAAACCTGTTGTACTTTAAGCTGGTGTTGTAAGACTTCTTACTGTGCTCACCCCAGTCCAACGCCGGCATCTCCACATCTTAATTGGATGGTAGTCTGCCCTTTGGTCATTTATTTGACCAATTGATGGAAAATCACTGCTGGGTGACCATTCTCCACAAAGTGCAAGCTTCTGACCCTCATTTGACCCTGATATCACAGCTTGAAGCCTGGGGAAAGGTTCTATCCATGGGCTTCCAAAAGACTTTAGCTGGAAGCCAAAAGAATATCTCCTGGGACATCTTTATTGTTATATTGTGGCATCTTTTCTGCTGCTCAACGGCCAACTGAAACCAAAGTCCAGACATTGTGGCCTGGCAGGTGTGCACTCTCACAATGTTGCTGTATCAAAATATTGCTGCATGTGCACTCTTCAGTTGGCCAACCTGAATTTCTGTGCATGCGTTGGAAAGTGGCCATGGCCTGGCTGCTCTGACAGTAGTAGATGAAATGCAACCTGCTGCAGATTCCTTTGGGTCTCAGATTCCATAAGGTGAGGATCATGCCAGTTGGCAAAGGAAGTGATAAAAAGCTTCCTAAACTTCTGCTATTGAAGGAACATTGATGAAAAATAGGCTGCTAGGTTTGGAAAGGGATACAACAGCTTTGCCAAGAGGGTCACCAATGGTAAAAGAACAATAAGAATTCACGTAGATTTTCAATCATTATTTTTTTTAAATTACTATCTTTTGTTTGGGAGCAAGGTGAAGCAACACTTTCAAGAAAGAGTATTGGGCATTTCAGAAGTTCAATCCATGATTATTATTATGGTTGGTACAAAGTTTAGTTGAAAATTGACTTTGGTTTTTGTGAACAAGGTGGAACTTGATGCCAGAACTGATTGTTTTGCAACGAGAGCCTTCATCACAGATATGTCACGGCTGTCAAAGCAGTTTCTCATGCAACTTTCTCCACGTGATGTTCACAAGCTACCTGCTTGTTCTGGTGGACTCATCCACCTTCTTCCTCCTCGACAACATTTACCAGCAATTTAGGCAGCAAGTTGCAAAAATGATACAATGATTTGGAACGGCCTGGCTGTGAGGAATGGGAGAGATATTCAGCATTGTCAAGACACATGCTCTGTGCCGCATCCTGAGAATCTGGAATAAAGTCATCAGTGACTGCTGCTGAGGATAACTGTGAACACCAAGCTGCCAGTCAGGGGGTGTTAAGATGAAGGAATTAGAGCAGTTCTTCTTCTACCTCTATACCGTACACTTAGAGAAGAAAGTCCAATCAGAAATTCCTTATGCAGCATGATGAATACAAAAATGATTTTTTCACGGCTGCTTTATTTCTTAAAGGGAAGTATCTGGTTTAATTATTATTCCTGCACAACTTGGCTGGAGTGCACCCAGATTTGCCCCTTCACAGAGACGCTCCTGGAGATTTTGTTTGGGAGAGACAACCCCAGGAAAAATGTACATTTCCAGAAAAGACAATGGGCAGGATTCTCCGTTTCTGAGACTTTAGTGTTTACGCCAATGGATAATCATAGAATTTACAGTGCAGAAGGAGGCCATTCAGCCCATTGAGTCTGCACCGGCTATCTGAAAGAGCACCCTATCCAAGCCCACATCTCCACCCTATCCCCATAACCCAGTAACCCCACCCAACACTAAGGGCAATTTTGAACACTAAGGGCAATTTAGCATGGCCAATCCACCTAACCTGCACATCTTTGGACTGTGGGACGAAACCGGAGCACCCGGAGGAAACCCACGCACACACGGGGAGAACGTGCAGATTCCGCACAGACAGTGACCCAAGCCGGGAATCGAACCTGGGACCCTGGAGCTGTGAAGCAATTGTGCTAACCACCATGCTACCGTGCTTCCCTTAATCCGTGGACTATTACGACAGAAAAACTAGCACCGCACCTGGACCAATTCTGCTACGGTTGAGTGCTGGCACTGGTGCCGCGTGGAACACATTCAATTCCACTGAAAAATGGTACGGGATTCACCGGGTCCATGAGCGACTTTCAGGAGGCTGTCAAGCTGCAGCCACACATACATATTACACTCCCCCCACACACACTTACCCCAGCCAAAAAGATGGCACTGCTTGTGTGGAGCGTGCCCATACAGAAGATGGGTCGTCTGGAGCCAATGGACACCCAAGGGAGTACCCTGGAGGGCACCTATTTGACCTGTGGCACCAGGTTCAAAATAAGCTGTAAGGGGGGTGTGCAGCTGCACGGCTGCCTCGCCGGCTACTGCAATGGTGTTCCGTGTCCATCCATCCTGACCCCATAGCCCACCTCCTGGCCACCCCCCCACTACTCCCCCCAGCCCTGGCAAAAGCCCTCCTGCCAGCGGCTCAACTGTCAGCACACTATGGCTGTGTTAGACACCTTCCTTACCCTCTCTCTCTCTCTCAGCAGCCACCATGCCATTTTTGCAATTTTTAATAGCACAAGTGAACCATGCCATAGGGAACTCGGTCCATCGGAGGTGGAGAATCGCAGAGGCCCTGGAGAATACAGCGTTGGGCCCGCTAATGATATGCAAATGGTACCTACTGTACGTGCGGAGTGAAACGCATTGACTCCGTTTTCGAGGTGACGGAGAATAGTGATTTGGCGTCAAATTGGGGCCTGTCACAGTTTTGGCGTCAGAAGCTATTCTCCGCCAAATCGCATTTCCCGGTTTTGCCATCGGCTAACGGAGAATCCCGCCCAATATCTCCCAATAGTGCTAATGTACAGCAAGCAGTTGCCTCCTTATAAAATGATGAAACAATTCTCAGACAAAAGAAGAAAGAGGAAAGACTATGCCAACTGCCAGGGATTGATGCAGTTGCACGATTTTGCCTATTGTTGTTTGCAAATGGGAAATGTGTCATTATTGTCACTGAACACAAGTGTCTTTTGTGCAGGTAGTTCTCGGTCTCGCACTGACTGAGTCTTCTTCTATAGTCATCCCAGAATACCTCACACATTTTTCAATGTGTCTGCAATCATGCGGGTCTCACATTTCCTGTCAGCTAAAAAAGAAAACAGTAATTTAATAGTGGTGCGCAAATTGTAGCCAAAATAAACTGTCAAAACACATGAAATCTTTCAAAATGTTCAAAACGAAAATACTGACTTTGGTGGATCATGCATTCACGAGTAAACTGTCTGCAACCTGATGCAGGGAATATTGTGCCCTGCTGGTGCCTTGGCTTCACAGACCAGACACCAGCACTGATCAAAGAACTGGAAACTGCTGGCAGGTATTGAGTCTTTAGATAGCAAATTCAGTTCTTTCAAATGGCCAATTTAAAATGCAGTGCCTCTCATATCCTACGTATGCAAAGGTTCTTCCTTTACAGAAACTGCATATTCATTGGAATTTGTCTTCTTGATGAAAAGGGAAAATATTGTTTTCTCTCCATTATAAGGCCGCCATTCATTTTCCAATTTTGCAGACATGGACATAAACCAAGTTCGACAAAAGGAAGTGTGACCTGGATGAAATAATATTCTTGGCAAAAGGTGGAAATACTGAGGTTTCATACGTGCTGACTACCATTGTTTCACATGGGCAACAGCATTTTTTACATTGCATCAATATGTCAACATTTGCTAACAGAAATCAATGTTGGTTATTACAATTAGCTGCTACTCTGAGGCCATTAAAATAATGGCTTTTGGATCTCCTCATCAATGGTGATCTTTTGAGAGAGGTAGCTATGATGCACTCCACATATTCCAGAATCTCACATTTAGCATATTGGTAGGTAGAATATTTGTCTGGTCAGATGTGGGTTGATATGTGTTTTGTTTTGACAACATTCAAAGACAAACCCAGTTTTGTATGCAGAATTTGAGGGAGAAAATGACTTGCAAATCCATGTGCAGAGTGGGCAATGACACTGCAGTCATACACAAACTGTACATCATAAATGTCTATGGTGGTCAGTTTAGTTTTGACATGGAGGCATAAAAAGAACATATGAGATCATCTTTTGTAGATACATAAAGCTTCAGTGTACGAGTTTAATTTGTGTGCAATGATTGTTTGGATACTTAAATACAGAAAATATTGAATTTGATTGATGATCAGATTGTAAATTGTATTTAAGAGCTGAAGTGATGTAAAAAGTAAGCGTTATGATGATGGAGGAAAACCCTGAATTACCAATGGGCATACTGAACTTTTAATAAAGACCTGGGGCTTGAACAATGGATATACAAGTCAAAGATAGTGGAGGATATAAATTCAGTCACTGACTGAATTACTGGTGGCTGATACTAAGAGAGGGACAATGGAACCACACCCTGTTTCCAGGCAAGGACACATCTAACGCATGAAAGACATACAGAAAATAACTGCCATCTCCTGTGGAGACAATGCCAGCTATGTAACATCCCAACAGGAAATACATCCTGTGAGCAATGTCCCAGACAAGTTTGTGGAATTTTACCTTCCAGGAATATACGAAGACTTGTATAAAAGCCAGCTGCAAAACTTGGTCAGTGTCGACTAGTGCTGGTAGCATCAGTGTGTGACACAGGAGGAAAGACAACAGAAGACTACTGCAAAGTTTGCAGGTGGTTCTCTCTGATTGCTGAAGTAAGCAAAGTCAGCCAATCCACAGATGAAAAGGAAATAGGGCTTCTTCTCAGCTAAACTGCAGAATCACAAAACAGACTGTTCATACTGAAGCCAGTGCTACTAGAATCATGAATTCCAATGGTCACAATGTTTGACCATGTACTTATCATGAACAAATAAAGGACTGATTTGTATATTTATTTTCTACTTACTTACCTTTGGACCCAATTCTCATTTCTAATCTCTGTGAATGTATCTGCATATGTTTTAACATTTTTATTGCACTCACTCACTCTTCAACTCAAGAAAGCCTGGTTAAATTGGTTCCTTTCAAAACATAATATTGGGACTGGAAAAAGGTATCTGCAAGGGGAAGGGGGATCCTTTTAAAATCAATCTTGTTGCAACTGAGGGGGTTGAACAAAAGAAGGGAGCCAGTCCATCCCTAATCACCTGGGGCTTAACAATGTGGGGGTACGCCATCCAGAAATGAACAAATTGAGGGATCTCATCTGAGTTAACAAATTTGGGGTTCTGGTCCAGGTTAATAAATTTGGGGAACCTTATCTGGGGTCCGGTCGTAACTGAAACAAAGATATGTACCCACGTTTGATGTTTGATGTAAAATACAGCTTTGCACTGAATTTTCTGTAGCATGATTTTCAGGAATTAGAAGGAAGCTATACTACAACCACACATCAATTTGTCCAAGAAAATGATTATGAAGATCAATGCAAAGCTTTATACCTTGATTTTAAGTGAGGGTATTCACCTTGCCTAAAATTGGGATATCTTGAACCTTAATAGCTGCAGTACTTTAATGAAATGCAAGTTCACATGGTAATGAAGAGTGTTTGGTCTTTTGTTGCTCAATGCATTTGGGTCACTGTCTGTGCGGAGTCTACACCTTCTCTCCGTGTCTGTGTGGATTTCCTCTGAGTGCTCCGGTTTCCTCCCACAAGTCCCGAAAGACATGCTTGTTAGATGAATTGGACATTCTGAATTCTCCTTCTGTGTACCCGAACATGCACCGTAGTGTGGCGACAAGGGGATTTTCACAGTAACTTCATTGCAGTGTTAATGTAAACCAACTTGTGACAATAATAAAGATTATTATTATGTATTTTGGGTATTATACAATTTGTGCATGCTTTGTTTTTTTAAGCACTTTCTTCCATTACACTTAGTTGCTGCCATCTTTAAAACCTACCGTACAAAATAATATGGATGAGATTTACTTCAGGGATCCTGATGGTGCTGCACAATTCAGGTGAAGAACAGGAATTTACATAGATCCAAGAATAACTATTATAAGAATGATGGGTTTATAGAACCTATCACGCCTATCAAGACCTGTCAGAGGATACCTGCTTTTTGCACTTCTCCTTCCAAAAAGCAACAGACACATGGTTGCACCTGACCAAGGAAGGCTCTTCCCACTGGAAGAAAAGGTGACCATATGAAACATTTATATTTTACATTCCTTTCAGTCCATCACCATGGACAAATCTGCCACATGAAATGAAATGAAAATCGCTTATTGTCACAAGTATGCTTCAAATGAAGTTACTGTGAAAAGCCCCTAGTTGCCACATTCCGGCACCTGTTCGGGGAGGCTGATACGGGAATTGAACCGTGCTGCTGGCCTGCCTTGGTCTGCTTTCAAAGACAGCGATTTAAACATAAAGCAGCCAACAGTGCATATGTGTCAAGTAAGTGACAAACTCTATGGTCCTGGAGGGTGAGCCACAGGGCAGCCAGTGCCGCCTGGGACAAAGTGGCAGCAGCCATCAGCTCAGGAAGCGTGACCAGGAGGACTGGCCTTCAGTGCCGCAAGAAGGTCTGCGACCTACACTGGGCAGCCCAGGTGATTTGACAACAGTGCCGAAACCGTTTCGGCCCCATGCGAGTACCCTGCCCCCCCCAAGTCTCCATACAGACCCCAACCCTCCCTTCATGCCCCTCACAACCCCCCAACCCTTCCTTCACCAGCCCCCCACCACTGAGAATCATACGTACGGTTAACAGTGCCCTCTCTGTGATTGCAGGAGAAGCTCTCCCACAATTGCTGGGAGAGGGCCCAGACTAGCGGAGGGGCACTGGACATTAAAATCCTCACCTCCTTCGAGGAATGGGCTCTGGAGGTGATGGGGATGACCGAGGGCCGATACGTAGTTTTACCGACGCTGCAGAGGTGAGGATCAACCGGGCCCCACCCATGAGCCTGTCAAACACGAGTTGTTATTGCCATACACATTGACCCATCCCACCCACTAACCACATGTCCACTCTCCCACAGGTTCTCCAGCCAATGGCGCTGGTGAGCACCCCACTGCTGCTGATGTACATCAGGTAGAGGCAGGAATGCCGAGGTGAGGCAGCAGTCGGAGGTGTGCTGGATACAAATCTAGGTGGGTCCCAGCCAGATGCTGAACCTATGGGACATGCTCTCCTGGAGCTGATGGAGACTTTAGGGAGCAGCTGGGACATTCAGAGGGAGATGTCAACAACACTCCAGTAGGTCCATAGCTGATAGGAAGAGTCCCAGAGGCTACAGGCGCAGGGCATATCACCAGAATGTGTGGCACCAAGGCCAACACTACATCCTGGAGACACACCTAGTTCTAGGCCCAACTTGGCCCATCTCACCAGGCATGCCCCCCTCCACCCCGCCACCGGGCACACCATATGCAGGTGATGGGTGTGAGGAAGTACTCAGCAGACAGGCAGTTGTCAGACTATGGCATAGATTGAAGAGCGCTGTCGCTCAGCTGTCTGTGGGTTATCATCTGTCGACAGTGATCTGCTGACAGTGCCGCACACAGTCCCAGCACCCTGGAGTGATGTTACACAGACCCTGGGAAGGTGTAAATGGGGAGGGGGGGGGGGGGGGATTGGATGGGATGAGGAAGGCAGTGATGACGGGCCACACCATGTCCTAAGTGAAGCGGCCGAATATGAGGGCCTCCCTGGGTCTCCGGGTCTGCACGACCCTCGCCACAGCCACCTGTCCTGCAGCTTCTGGCTTATCACCTTATCTAGGTGTGCAGGTCCACAGGTCACTGAAAGGGGCAACACAGGTGGAGAAGGTGATCAAGAAGGCATACGGCATGCTTGCCTTCATTGGCCGGAGCATTGAGTATAAAAATTGGCAAGTCATGTTGCAGCTGTATAGAACCTTAGTTAGGCCACACTTGTAGTATAGTTTTCAATTCTGGTCACCATACTACCAGAAGGATGTGGAGGGCCGTAGGGCCTGTTCCTGAGCTGTACTTTTCTTTGTTTTTTGTTCTTTGTTGGTCCCCCGGTTCATCCCTGGGATCATCCTCCAGCCCCTGATGGTCCGGCGCCTCCTCATCCTCCTCCTCCTCCCCATGACGCTCATCCCCCACCTCCAGCATGTCGCCCCGCTGCAAGGCACCACCAGAACAGTCGAGGCATCGGAACCGCATTTTTCACAACCCGGTACTGCTCAATACCAGCCCAGGTGGTCACTTGGGTCTCGTTGTGTCGGGTCTCTTCGGTCTCCGGCCTCCATACTGGTGTCATGGCCTAGTCCTCAGTGGATACCCCTTATTCCCCCAAGATGCAATCGGCCATCCTCATTAGCTCCTCAAAGAGGCTGGGGATGTCTGATTGCCCCAGGATGTAGCTGTCATGCACACCCCCTGAGGAAGTGTGCACACACGTGCATGATCTGCATGTGGTGGTCACACATGAGCTGTATGTTCAGGGAGTGGAACCCCTTCCTGAAAATGTAGAGCACTCCCAGCTGGCCTGGTGAGCGCAAGGCAACAAGTGTGAGTATATCGACCCCTAGACCTGGGGCATCCCTGAGATGGCAGAGAATCCTGATGCCCAGGCAAGCAGGGTATCCGTAACCTGTCGATGCACCTGTGGGCTGTGGCCAGCGAGATACCACACAAGTCCCCACTTGGGGGGCGGGGTTGCAATGTTAGTAAGGAATGAAGTTAAATCGATAGCAAGGAGCGATACAGGATCAGAAGGCATAGAATCTCTGTGGGTAGAGTTGAGGAATCGCAAAGGTAAAAGACCCTGATGGGAGTTATGTACAGGCCCCCTAGCAGTAGTCAGGATGTGGGGCAGACAACAAATCAGGAGATAGAAAAGGCACGTAAAAAAGGCAATATTACAATAATCATGGGGGACTTTAATATGGAGGTGGACTGGGAAAATCAGGTTGGTAGTGGATCCCAAGAAAAGGAATTTGTGGAATTTCTAAGAGATGTTTTTTCGGAGCAGCTTGTGACAGAGCCTACTAGGGAACAGGTAATTCTGGATTTGGGGATATGTAATGAGGCAGACGTGATAAGGGAGCTTGAGGTGAAGGAACCCTTAGGGGGCAGTGACCACAATATGTTAGAATTTAGCCTGCAGTTTGAGAGGGAGAAGCTGCAATCAGATGTAATGGTATTACAATTAAATAAGGGTAACAGCAAGACATAAGGGAAGCGCTGGCCAGAGTTGATTTGAAAAAGAGCCTAGCAGGGAAGACAGTAGAACAGCAATGGCAGGGGAATTTGGGGGTTATTCGGGAGGGACAACAGAAATTCATCCCAAGGAGGAGGAAACATGCGAAGGGGAGGACAAGGCACCCATGGGCGACGAGGGATGTCAAGGACAGCATAAAAGCAAAAGAAAAAGTGGCGAGGTTAGTGGGAAACCAGAGGATTGGGAAGCCTTTAAAAGCGAGCAGAGGACAACTAAAAATGCAATAAGGGTGGAGAAGATGAAATATGAGTGCAAGCTAGCTAGTAATATAAAGGAAGATAGGAAAGGTTCTTTTCAATATAGAAAAGGTGAGAGAAAGGCAAAAATAGACATTGGATCACTGGAAAATGTGGCTGGAGAAGTAATAATAGGAAATTAAAGAAATAGCAGAGGAACTGAATAGTTACTTTTCATCAGTCTTCATGGTAGAAGACACCAGTGGGATGTCAGAGCTCCAGGAGAATCAGGGGGCAGCAGTATTTGCAGTGACCATCACTAAGGAGAAGGTTCTGGGGAAACTAAAAGGTCTGAAGGTGGATAACTCACCTGGACTGGATGTACTACCAGGGCCGGCTCAAGGCACCGGCAACTCGGGCAGTCGCCCGGGGCGCCATGTGCTAGGGGGCGCCAGAGACTCGGGTCCCGCGCATGCGCAGTTGGGCCGGTGCCAACCAGCGCATGCGCGGTGGCCGCCCTCCCCCAGGGCGGCCCCCCCCCTTCGGTCCGACCCGCCCCCGGTCCGCCCCCCCCCCGCTCGGTCCGCTCCCCCCCCCGCCCCTCCCTCGGGTCCGTTCCCCCGCCCCCCCTCGGGTCCCCCCCCGGGTCCTCCCCCTCTCGGCCCCCCCCCTCTCGGCCCCCCCCCCCTCTCGGCCCCCCCTCTCGGCCCCCGCCTCCCCCCTCTCTCTCCGCCCCGCCCCCCCTCTCTCGGCCCCGCCCCGCCCCCCCTCGGCCCCGCCCCCTCTCTCGCCACCCCCCCTCGGCCCCGCCCCCCCTCTCTCGGCCTCGCCTCCCCCCTCTCTCGGCCCCACCCCGCCCCCTCTCTTGGCCCCGCCCCGCCCCCCTCTCTCGGCCCCGCCCCCCCTCAGCCCCGCCCACCCCTCTCTCAGCCCCGCCTCCCCCCTCTCTCGGCCCCCCCCTGCCCCCCCTCTCTCGCCCCCCCCCTCGCCCCCCCCTCGCCCCCCCCCCTCGCCCCCCCCCTCGGCCCCCACCCCCTCTCTCGGCCCCGCCCCCCCCCACTCTCTGCCCCGCCCCCACCCGCCTCTCTCCGCCCCGCCTCTCTCGGCCCCGCCCCGCCCCCCCTCACCCCCCCCACGGCCCCGCCCCCCCTGCCCCCCCCCTTCGGCCCCGCCCCCCCCTCTCTGCCCCGCCCCCCCCCAAGGGCGCCGAAGTTCAGCTTGCCCGGGGCGCCAGCAACCCTAGGGCCGGCGCTGTGTACTACACCCCAGGGTTCTAAAAGAGATAGCTGAGGAGATTGTGTTGGCATTGGTTGTGATCTTTCAAGAATCACTGGAGGCAGGAAGGGTCCCAGAAGACTGGAAAGTGGCTAATGTAACACCACTGTTGAAGAAGGGAGGGGGACAAAAGACTGGAAATTATAGGCTGGTTGGCCTGACATCAGTCATTATTAAGATTTTAGAGTCCATTATTAAAGATTAAATTGCGGAGTACTTGGAAGTGCATGATAAAATAGGACTGAGTCAGCACGGCTTCGTCAAGGGGAGGACATGTCTGATAAATCTGTTAGAGTTCTATGAGGAAGTAAAAAGGAATTTAGACAAAGGAGAACCAGGGACATGATTTATTTAGATTTTCAGAAGGCCTTTGACAAGGTGCTGCATAGGAGACTGTTAAATAAGTTAAGAGCCCATGGTGTTAAGGGTAAGATCTGGCAGAAGGCAGAGAGTGGGGTCTTTTTCAGGATGGCAGCCGGTGATTAGTGGTATGCCTCAGGGGTTGGTACCGGGACCACAACTTTTCACAATATACATTAATGATCTGGAGGAAGGAACTGAAGGCACTGTTGCTCAGTTTGCAGATGATTTGGTGTATGAGGAACGGTTGAGGACTCTAGGTCTGTACTCGTTGGAGTTCAGAAGGATGAGGGGGGATCTTATTGAAATTTACAGGATACTGCGAGGCCTGGATAGAGTGGACGTGGAGAGGATGTTTCCACTTATAGGAAAAACTAGAACCAGAGGACACCATCTCAAACTAAAGGGACTATCCTTTAAACAGAGATGACGAGGAATTTCTTCAGGCAGAGGGTTGTGAATCTGTGGAACTCTTTGCCTCAAAAGGCTGTGGAGAACAAATCACTGAGTGTCTTTAAGACAGAGATGGATAGGTTCTTGATTAATAATTGGATCAGGGGTTATGTAGAGAAGGCAGGAGAATGGGGATGAGAAAATATCAGCCATAATTGAATGGCAGCGCAGACTCGATGGGCCGAGTGGCCTAATTCTGCTGCTATGTCTTATGGTCTTATACAAAGATCTGTAGAGGGGCAGGGCAAGCAGTATTGAGGAAGCAGGCGGGCTGCAAAAGGACTTGGACAGGCTAGAAGAGTGTGCAACGAAGTGGCAGAAGGAATACAATGTGGAAAAGTGTGAGGTTATGTACTTTGGGAAGGAGAAATGGAGGCATAGACTATTTTCTGAATGGGGAGATACTGAGGAAATCAGAAGCACAAAGGGCCTTTGGAGTCCTTACTCACGATTCTCTTCAGGTTAACGTGCAGGTTCAGTCGACAGTTAAGAAGGCAAATGTAATATTAGTATTCATGTCAAGAGGGGTCGAATACAAGAGCAGGGATGTTCTTCTGAGGTTGTTTAAGGCTCTGGTCAGACCCCATTTCGAGTATTGTGAGCAGTTTTATGCCTTGCATATAAGGAAGGATGTACTGGCTTTGGAAAGGGTCCAGAGGCGGTTCACAAGAATGATCCCTCGAATGAAGAACTTGTTGTATGAGGAACGGTTGAGGTCTCTGGGTCTGCACTCGTTGGAGTTCAGAAAGATGGAGAGGGATCTTATTGAAACTTACAGGATACTGCGTGGCCTGGATAGAGTGGACGTGGAGAGAATGTTTCCAATTGTAGGAAAAAAATAGAAGCAGAGGACACAATCTCAGGCTAAATGGACAATCTTTTAAAGCAGAAATTAGGAGGAATTTCTTCAGCCAGAGAGTGGTGAATCTGTGGAACTCTTTGCCGCAGAAGGCTGTGGAGGCCAAGTCACTGAGTGTCATTAAGACAGAGATAGATAGGTTCTTGATTAATAAAGGGATCAGGAGTTATGGGGAGAAGGCAGGAGAATGAGGATGAGCAAAATATCAGCCATGATTGAATGGTGGAGCAGACTTGATAGGACGAGTGGCCTAATTCTGCTTCTCTTCTGGTCTTATGGACTAATGTTTGACACCATCTGCTGGTGGGAGGTCACATTGCTGAGTATCCAGTATTATTCACAGGCATATCACCATACCGTCCATACCATTCAATATCTGTATGGAATTGGGAGAGGGTGTTGGACTGACAAACAGCGGGGGCTGTCACTCCGGGCCCCTCCATTCCCCCATTGATCTCCCCCCCTCCCTCCACCACTCCCCCACATCCGGAATGTCCTGCCTACGCCTTCCCGACTGCAGCGGACTCCCCCCAACAGACACCAACCCTGTACCCCAGACACCCGCACATAACTTTATCTGGACCATCCGCTGGTCCCCTCCCCATTGCACTCATCCACCCTCCGACCGTGGACATGTCCCCGGAGCTGTGTCCCATCCCTCGGTGTTTGGATGTTGGCTGCTGCATCCATGGTGTGGCCTCCCGGAGTGTCCAGGTAGAGTGTCCCAGCATCGCTGTCTGATTGTGATGCTAGGCAGTGACTCCCCAAGCTACAAGGCCCAACCACCCACGGGAATCCCCTCTGGATGAGGGAAGTGCTCACTTAATCACAATTGCCAATTCAGCAATAGCCTTCAACCGCACGGCCAGAGGCCACAGCAGTCAGTGGGGGTTACGGTTGGTCAGTGGGGCAGATGGGCAAGGACAAGGGTTGCCCCCGGAATGGATACACATACGCCAGATGTTGGCATGGTGGATCAGTGCACGGTTTCCCCCCCTCCCATGGCGGCTCACCCCAGCTGCGGGTGTCCCACCACCTGAGGGTGCTGCCCACCTCCGCCGAGCACTGGAGTGGCAAGTCCAGTGCCCTCGGGCTCTTTGCCTGTGAGCAAAGATTGCTACTCACCTCCTCGGCTCCCGAAGCCCTTCCGCCAGGTTCACGTTTTTAAAAAAGGAGTACTAATTGGCGGCAGCATGAGCACTTGCTGGGGAGACCGCTGAATAATGGGAAGCCATTGGATATGGGGTGGCTCCCGTTAATTCTATGGAAATAGGGCTTAAGTGGTGATAATTAGCTTCTTGCCACGCTACAGCGAGGTCCCGATTTTGGCTACAGGAGTGGGCCTGTTGCATCGCAAACTGGCGCCTGGCACGGCTCTCGTTTTTGGCCTCTCCCGCTATTCACCAGCCTCGTTACTCTCTCGCTCGCTCGAGCAAAACAAGGCCGGAGAATTGCGCCCTGTGATTACAAAAGGCAAAACATTCATGGCTGTCTCTATAGAAAGCCTACCCAGGTAACAGGGTTTCCTTTAGTGTACAGCATTGTAGACAGCACCCATGTGCACATTCTGGTTTTTCAGATCAACTCTTTAGCGAACCGAAAGTATTTGCATTCAATAAATGGTCAGAGGGTATCTGACTATGCACATATCATTGTGCATCACAATGCTTTATGCCATCATCGTTGGGAAGACACGAAGAAGTGAAGAAACAGTTTTGCTTTCCCCCTGTTAGCAACAATCATTTTCCTCATTTGAAGCCAGATACAAAGGACCAAAGTAACTGCGTTCACTCTGTTAAGGCCAACAAGGACAAGAGTTAGGGTGGCCCATAAAATCGAACATGTAGATGACAGCCCTGATATTTTGGCATGAACGGAAAATTTATTACAAATTTCCAGATACAAATGAAGGGTAACAATAATATATAAATATCCTGCTGCTAGCCTTTCCCTCAGTGATACACATTGCTCTTCCAGGATTACTCATCTCCCAGGCTTCTTGCTCTGTTTGGTTCTTTCCATCAGTTTATGTGCTGAATTGCATGGCAGAAATCAAAGGGTAAAGTTTGTGATTGGTTGTTGAAGAGGTACATGGAGAAGTGTAGGGGATGTGGTTATTCTGCACGTGATAAGAGGTGGAGAAGAAGCAAAATTGACTGTGGATGTGGAGGGAGGGATGTAAAGTCAAATGTAAGGAAAGTAAAATAAATAAGAAGTGATGGGAGATGTTGGTGATTGAGCAAGGGATTGGATGCTAGAACAAATGTATTTTCGTATGTGATGAGAAGAGAGGAAGAGGCAAGTCTTCTTGAAATATGGAGATGCATTACAGTGTGCCTGAGTAATTGTATACCGAGGATGTGATGGAGGGGAAGGAATTGTTGAGAATAGTAGGGGTGGATGAAAGCATTGTAAAGTTTTGTTGTGCAAGTGGAGAGGTGAAACAGTGTACTTTATCATGCTGCTCTTGTGATGTCATTGACTTCTGTCCTACATTGAAGTCAGGTCTTGAGGGTAATACTTCTGGGAAGCAGTGAGTCCCTCCTTTCCTTGACTTCCTCCACTACACCTACAGAGAGGCATCATGAATACCTGGTTTATATGGTTCTGTCAAAGCAGGAAATTCTATGTAGAATGCCACTAGATGATTGCTGCTCCCATGCTCTTGGGCATGGACAGATGGAATCCCAAAGCTACTAAAAAGATTGAAACAATTGAGGAAGGTGTTGAAATGCAGATTGTCACGCCAGTGTTACTCTCCTTTCCAACATTATCTTTTGTAGCTTCAGAGTGAGATTGACAACTTAATACTGCGCTGTGACACGTCATGGGAATTTTGTGGACATGGTCCTTATAATTTTGAACTGGGTAAATATTGCTAAATGAGACAGGAGACTTTTGTCCTAACAGTTTGAATTGGATTTGAATTCAGATCTGAGAGTTGAAATGATATAGCAAATTGTTACCAATCCCCCCTCCCCACTATGTACTTCGCATTTCAATTAGGAACAAATGGCCATACAAAGTGGTGAGGGACATTGAAGCAATAGGATATGGGTTCATTTCCAACAGAGTAAATTTATAATCTCAGCAGTAACATTACATGAATAGTGAAAAAAAAGTAGAGTTCAAGACACCTTAAGTCACTGTTATATAATTCCCAGTAGCTAACTAAAGAGTGGTACTGTCAGAGCTCTATAAAAGGTTGTTTGCTCACCCTCCTGGTAGGGAATATTTTGTGGCCCTTTTCTTCACCTGCCTATCTATGAAACACTGAACTAATGAATCACTTCCCTGTTCACATTATGTTCTAAAGAAAATAAAATGCTCAGCAATGGAGAAGGATTTTTTAAGAATTTAAGGGCAGAATTGTTTTGAGGTGTGTAATGAACTCCAATTGGCTTTATTGGTTGGCCAATTGGAGTATGAGCTCCCTCAATGATAGCTCATTGAGGGGGCCCATATAATCACCTGTATAGCTTTGTGAGCAGTCTTAAGTTGACTGGACTGCTAGCAGCACTGTTGGTAGCTGCTCCTGTAATATCGTTATTGCAAATAAATATTGGTGTGGTGACGGAACTCCTGCCTCCCGTGGATTACTACAAGGTGCAATCAATAATTGTTTTAGTTGAAGATACAAACCTATTTTAAAAATTCAATTTTAATCCAGAGGGGATTGCTAATCCCGTGCTAAGCACTCTGCGTCACATTATTTTTTTTCGAATTAACTTAATCCTCTCCAATAACACATTCCACTCAATTAAATTTGGGAGTATTGTATTTCCTTTGCAGCTTTCCAAGTATCGCAGATAGTTTCTACAGGCAGGATTTTGCGGATTACCACTTGAATAGCTGGCGGGAAACACATCTCTGCCACTCACGGCAGCTGATTGGATTAGCAGTAGCGGCAGCAGTAACTAACCACATAAAATAACAGTAAGAATGAAACATTAATTTAACACCAGGTATTCAAGTTAATTGAGTGGGGAAATGAGTAAAGGAGGAAGGAATTAGCAGCATTCTAAGCATTTGCGTGCTTCGTTGGGAAATTAAGGAGCTCGGTGGTGTGCAGATCTGATTTAAAGTTGTACAAGCGAGTTAAACAAAAATGATTTTGATTACACTCGCAGTGGTACTCCGTCAGAAGCAACGATTACTCCTCTTGATTGAAGATGAGTCGTGTACAAAATATGTCCAAAGATCATATTAGAAGTGAGGAGCTAGCTCCTTTTCCCCTGTCCATGCAGGAAATTCCATCCAATGCTGAGTGGTTAGACCTGGATGAATGAGGCCATTGATCACCAAGGGGAAGGTGAATCAAAAATAAATGATACAATATAAAGCACAACAATCTAACACTTAAATAAATACATGTTTAGATATTTTGCCGCTCTCTCCCTCCTCTCCAACATAACTGGAAAATTCAATTACAAAACATTCTGGAGAAAAACTCAGACGGCTGTTCATTACACTGGTGAGGCACACTACAACAGCAAACGTAGGCTATATTCAACACAGCTACTGCTTTCATTTCAATCAGATAGCCAGGGTTAAACTACAGGCTGCACATTTTTCGTATTCTTTCACAGGATGAGAGTGTCGCTGGCTAGGCCAGCATTTGTTGCCAGTTCCTTAATTGTCCTCGAGAATTCACTCCACGTGATATCAAGAAACGGCTGAAGGCACTGGATACTGCTAAGGCTATGGGCCCTGACAATGTTCCAGCAATAGGACTGAAGACTTGTGCTCCAGAACTTGCCGCACACCTAGCCAAGCTGTTCCGGTACAGTTACAACACTGGCATCTACCTGGCAATGTCGAAAATTGCCCAAGTGTGTCCTGTACACAAGAAACAGGACAAATCCAACACAGCCAATCTATCAGTCTGCAGTCCATCATCAGCAAAGTGCTGGAATGAGTCATCTACAGTACTATCAAGCAGCGCCGGCCCTAGGGTTGCTGGCGCCCCGGGCAAGCTGAACTTCAGCGCCCTGGGGGGGGGGGGGGGGCGAGGCCGGGGCGGGGCGGGGGGGAGGGGGGGGGGGGGGGGGGGGGGGGGGCCGGGGGGGGGCCGAGAGGGGGGGCGGGGGGCCGGGGGGGTGGCGGGGGGGCAGGGGGGGCAGCGGGGGGGGGGGCGGGGCCGGGGCGGGGGGGGCGAGTGGGGGCGGGGCCGAGGTGGGGGGGCGGGGCCGAGGCGGGGCGGACGGAGGGGGGGGCCGGAGCCGGAGGGGGGGGGCCGGAGGGGCGGGCGGAGGGGGCCGCCCTGGGGAGGGCGGGCGGAGGGGGCCGCCCCTGGGGGAGGGCGGCCACTGCGCATGCGCTGGTTGGCACCGGCCCAACTGCGCATGCGCGGGACCCGAGTCTCTGGCGCCCCCTAACACATGGCGCCCCGGGTGACTGCCCGAGTTGCCGGTACCTTGGGCCGGCCCTGTTATCAAGCAGCACTTACTCAGCCATAACCTGCTCACAGCCGCTCAGTTTGGGTTCCGCCAAGTTCATTCAGCTCTTGAACTCATTACAGCCTTGGTTCAAACATGGACAAAATAGCTGAATGCCAGAGGTGAAGTGAGAGTGACTGCCATTTACATCAATAGAACATAGAACACTACAGCGCAGTACGGGCCCTTCGGCCCTCGATGTTGCGCTGACCTGTGAAACCATCTGAAGCCTATCTGACCTACACTATTCCATTTTCATCCATATGTCTATCCAGTGACCACTTAAATGCCCTTAAAGTTGGCGAGTCTACTACTGTTGCAGGCAGGGCGTTCCACACCCCTACTACTCTCTGAGTAAAGAAACTGCCTCTGACATCTGTCCTATATCTCTCACCCCTCAATTTAAAGCTATGTCCCCTCGTGTTGGTCATCACCATCCGAGGAAAAAGACTCTCACTGTCCACCCTATCTAACCCTCTGACTATCTTATATGTCTCTATTAAGTCACCTCTCAGCCTTCTCCTCTCTAACGAAAACAACCTCAATTCCCTGAGCCTTTCCTCGTAAGACCTTCCCTCCATACCAGGCAACATCCTAGTAAATCTCCTCTGAACCCTTTCCAAAGCTTCCACATCCTTCCTATAATGTGGTGACCAGAACTGCACGCAGTACTCCAGGTGTGGCCGCACCAGAGTTATGTACAGCTGCAGCATGACCCTGTGGTTCCGAAACTCAATCCCCCTGCTTATAAAGGCTAGCACACCATATGCCTTCTTAACAGCCCTATTAACCTGGGTGGCAACTTTCAAGGATTTATGTACCTGGATGCCGAGATCTCTCTGTTCATCTACACTACCAAGAATCTTGCCATTAGCCCAGTACTCTGCATTCCTGTTACTCCTTCCAAAGTGAACCACCTCACACTTTTCCGCATTAAACTCCATCTGCCACCTCTCAGCCCAGCTCTGCAGCTTATCTATGTCCCTCTGTATCCTATAACATCCTTCAGCACTATCCACAACTCCACCGACCTTCGTGTCATCTGCAAATTTACTAACCCATCCTTCTACACCCTCTTCCAGGTCATTTATAAAAATGACAAACAGCAGTGGCCCCAAAACAGATCCTTGCGGTACACCACTAGTAACTGAACTCCAGGATGAACATTTGCCATCAACCACCACCCTCTGTCTTCTTTCAGCTAGCCAATTACTGATCCAAACCGCTAAATCACCTTCAATTCCATACTTCCTTATTTTCTGCAATAGCCTACCGTGGGGAACCTTATCAAACGCCTTACTGAAATCCATATACACCACATCAACAGCTTTACCCTGATCCACCTGTTTGGTCACCTTCTCAAAAAACTCAATAAGGTTGTGAGACATGACCTACCCTTCACAAAACCGTGTTGAGTATCGCTAATCAACTTGTTCTTTTCAAGATGATTATAAACCCTATCTCTTATAACCTTTTCCAACATTTTACCCACAACCGAAGTAAGGCTCACAGGTCTATAATTACCAGGGTTGTCTCTACTCCCCTTCTTGAACAAGGGGACAACATTTGCTATCCTCCAGTCTTCCGGCACTATTCCTGTCGACAAAGACGACATAAATATCAAGGACAAAGGCTCTGCAATCTCCTCCCTGGCTTCCCAGAGAATCCTAGGATAAATCCCATCTGGCCCAGGGGACTTATCTATTTTGACATTTTCTAAAATTGCTAACACCTCCTCCTTTTGAACCTCAATTCCATCCACCCTGGTCGACTGAACCTGAGTGTTCTCCTCGACAACATTGTCTTTCTCCAGTGTAAACACTGACGAAAAATATCCATTTAATGCTTCCCCTATCTCCTCTGATTCCACACACAACTTTCCACTACTATCCTTGATTGGCCCTAATCTTACTCGAGTCATTCTTTTGTTCCTGATATACCTATAGAAAGCCTTAGGGTTTTCCTTGATCCTATCCGCCAACGACTTTTCGTGTCCTCTCCTCGCTCTTCTTAACTCTCCCTTTAGGTCCTTCCTGGCTAACTTGTAACTCTCAAGTGCCCTAACTGAGCCTTCATGTCTCATCCTAACATAAGCCTTCTTCTTCCTCTTGACAAGTGCTTCAACTTCCTTAGTAAACCACGGCTCCCTTGCTCGACAACTTCCTCCCTGCCTGACAGGTACATACTTATCAAGGACACGCAGTAGCTGTTCCTTGAAAAAGCTCCACATTTCGATTGTACCCATCCCCTGCAGTTTCCTTCCCCATCCTATACCTCCTAAATCTTGCCGAATAGCATCATAATTGCCTTTCCCCCAGCTATAATTCTTGCCTTGCGGTATATACCTATCCCTGCCCATTGCTAAAGTAAACATAACCGAGTTGTGATCACTATCACCAAAGTGCTCACCTACATCTAAATCTAACACCTGGCCGGGTTCATTACCCAGTACCAAATCCAATGTGGCCTCGCCCCTTGTTGGTCTGTCTACATACTGTGTCAGAAAACCCTCCTGCACACACTGCACAAAAACTGACCCATCTATAGTACTCGAACTATAGTATTTCCAGTCAATATTTGGAAAGTTAAAGTCCCCATAACAACTACCCTGTTACTCTCGCTCCTGTCAAGAATCATCTTTGCAATCCTTTCCTCGACATCTCTGGGACTATTCGGAGGTCTATAGACAACTCCCAACAGGGTGACCTCTCCTCTACTGTTCCTAACCTCGGCCCATACTGCCTCAGTAGACGAGTCCTCAAGCGTCCTTTCTACCGCCGTAATACTTTCCTTGATTAACAATGCCACACCCCCCCCCTCTTTTACCATCTTCTCTGTTCTTACAGAAACATCTAAATCCTGGAACCTGCAACAACCATTCCTGTCCCTGCTCTACCCATGTCTCCGAAATCGCCACAACATCGAGATCCCAGGTACCAACCCATGCTGCAAGCTCACCCACCTTATTCCGGATGCTCCTGGCGTTGAAGTAGACACACTTCAAACCAGCGTCCTGCTTGCCGGTGCCCTCTTTCGAACTTTTAACCCTATCCCTGACCTCACTACTCTCAACATCCTGTACACTGGGACTACAATTTAGGTTCCCATCCCCCTGCTGAATTAGTTTAAACCCCCCCGAAGAGCACTAGCAAATCTCCCCCCCAGGATATTGGTACCCCTCTGGTTCAGGTGAAGACCATCCTGTTTGTAGAGGTCCCACCTACCCCAGAATGAGCCCCAATTATCCAGGAAACCAAAACCCTCCCTCCTGCACCATCCCTGTAGCCACGTGTTCAACTCCTCTCTCTCCTTATTTCTCACTTCGCTAGCACGTGGCACGGGTAACAACCCAGAGATAACAACTCTGTTTGTTCTAGCTCTCAGCTTCCACCCTAGCTCCCTGAATTTCTGTCTCAAATCCCCATCTCTCTTCCTACCTATGTCGTTGGTACCTATGTGGACCACGACTTGGGGCTGCTCCCCCTCCCCCTTAAGGATCCCAAAAACACGATCAGAGACATCACGAACCCTGGCACCTGGGAGGCAACATACCAACCGTGAGTCTCTTTCGTTCCCACAGAACCTCCTGTCTGTTCCTCTAACTATGGAGTCCCCAATGACAAGTGCTCTGTTCCTCTTCTCCCTTCCCGTCTGAGCAACAGGGACAGACTCTGTGCCAGAGACCTGCGCCCTATTGCTTACCCCTGGTAAGTCGTCCCCCGCAACAGTATCCAAAACGGTATACTTGTTATAGAGGGGAACGACCACAGGGGATCCCTGCACTGCCTGCCGGTTCCCTCTCCCTCCCCTGACGGTAACCCATCTACTTTCTTCTTTTACCTGAGGTGTGACTACCTCCCTATAACTCCTCTCAATAACCTCCTCCGCCTCCCGAATGATCCGAAGTTCATCCAGCTCCAGCTCCAGGTCCCTAATGCGGCTCTCGAGGAGCTGGAGTTGGGTGCACTTCCCGCAGATGTAGTCAGAAGGGATACTAGAGGTGACCCTTTCCTCCCACATTCTGCAGGAGGAACATTCAACTGCCCTAGCCTCCATTCCCACTGGACTAACTTCCCAACAACTGAAAAATAAAAAGCTTGTTAGTTTAGCAATCCAACGGACAGAGCTTTTTTTTTGGTTAGAGGAGGAGGATGGGTGGGAGACACTACGTAAGTAGTGTTTCGGGTAAAGCTGTCACTCGAGAACAGCCCCTTCACAAACCACCTTCAACTTACGCTAACCGCACTGCACGTATGCAAATCTCCCCGGAACAGCCAATCAGAAGCTCTGCTCTGCTGCCCTCTGCTGGATGCTCACCTTCTGTCAAGGCAACATTTGACAGAGTATGATGTCAAGGCCCTAAGCTGGAGTCAATTGGAATCAGGGGGGAAACTCTCTGCTGGTTGGAGTCATAAGGGGCCTCACGGTAGCATGGTGGTTAGCATCAATGCTTCACAGCTCCAGGGTCCCAGGTTCGATTCCTGGCTGGGTCACTGTCTGTGTGGAGTCTGCATGTCCTCCCCGTGTGCGCGTGGGTTTCCTCCGGGTGCTCCGGTTTCCTCCCACAGTCCAAAGATGTGCGGGTTAGGTGGATTGGCCATGCTAAATTGCCCGTAGTGTAAGGTTAATGGGGGGGATTGTTGGGTTACGGGTATACGGGTTACGTGGGTTTAAGTGGGGTGATCATTGTTCGGCACAACATCGAGGGCCGAAGGGCCTGTTCTGTGCTGTACTGTTCTATGTTCTATGTTCTATAACCTACGCAAAGGAAGGTGGCTGTGGCGGTTGGAGGTCAGTCATCTCAGTCCCAGGACATCACTGCAGGAGTTCCTCAGGATAGTGCCCAAGGCCCAATCATCTTCAGCTGCTTCATCAATGACCTGCCTTCCACCATAAGATCAGAAGTGGGGATGTTCGCAGATGACTGCACAATGTTCAGCACTATTCGTGACTCCTCAGATAATAAAACAGTCCATGTCCAAATGCAGCAAGATCTAGACAATATCCAGGCTTAGGCTGACAAGTGGCAAATTACATTTGCGCCACACACGTGCCAGGCAATGACGATCTCCTGCAAGAGACGATCTAACTATCACCCCTTGAGATTCAATGGCATTACCATCGTTGAATCCCCCAAAATCAACATCCTGGGGGTTACCATTAATCAGAAACATAACTGGACTAGCCATATTAATACTATGGCTCCCAGGGCAGTCAAAGGATCCGACAGCGAGTAACTCAAATCATAGAATTTACAGTGCAGAAGGAAGCCATTCAGCCCATCGTGTCTTCACTGGCCCTTAAGAAAGAGAACCCCACTTTAGCTCACACCTCCACCCTACCCCCATAACCCAGCAACCCCACCAAACCTTTTTGGACACTAAGGGCAATTTATCTTTGCCAATCCACCTAACCTGCATATCTTTGGACTGTGGGAGGAAACCGGAGCACCCGGAGGAAACCCACTCACATGGGGAGAATGTACAGACTCAGCACAGATAGTAACCCAAGGCTAAAATCGAACTTGGGATCCTGGAGCTGAGAAGCAACTGTGCTAACCACTGTGCCGCTGTGTGTCATGTGTAAGTACCTTTAAGAAATGGGTGTTTATCAGTGATGTCAGAGTGTAGGTGGAGCTGGGCTGTCCATCAGCTTTTTACTTTTGTTTTAGGCGGTTTGCTGCAGGATGTGTTTTATTTTCGTTTTCTGAGCTAGATAGCTGCAGTAATTTGCTTCAATCCAATAGATAGGCTTTTATCCCAGACGAGCCCCCAATTTGTTATGGGCCCATAACAAATTGGGGGCTCGTCTGGGATAAAAGTCTATCTATTGGATTGAAGCAAATTACTGCGGATGCTGGAATCTGAAACGAAAAAGAAAATGCTGGAAAATCTGAGCAAGTCTGGCAGCATCTGTCGGGTGAGAAAAGAGCTAACGTTTCAAGTCCGATGACTCTTTGTCAAAGCAATATAAAAGTCTATCTAGTGGATTGGCTTAGTGAACTTACAGACAGTGAGAGGTGAGCATATTGTGGTTGCTTTTCAGGTGTGGTATTCTAGTTTAAGTAGGGAGTGTGATGTGGACAATGGCTCTTTCAGAGGCTCAGAAGTTTTTGAGGAGGAGACGAACAGAGTCTAAAAGCAGACTGTTAGATTTGGCAAAAACATTGCAGTTAACATTACCTGACAAAATGCGAAAAGATGAGGTAATTATGGCGGTGGCTAAGCATTTAAAATTGCCTGAGATACAGTTTGGCTCATTGGAAATGGCAAAAATTCAGTTACAAATTAACCAAATGGAACACGAGAAAGAATTAAAGCAGCTTGAATATGAAAGAGATAGAGAGCAAAAAGAAAGAGAAAGGGAGATGCAGATCAGGGAAAAGATAAAGAGAGAGTGTTTTAACTTCAGAAGATGGCCATGAAACATGACAGTCAGTTAAAATTGGCAGGCATAAAGGGAAACGTACAGTTTGATGATAGTGATGAGGATGGTGGGAAAGAGCATCTTAGTCGAAAGCTTGGTGGGGATCTATTTAAATATGTCCAAGCATTGCCAAGGTTTGATGAGAAGGAGATAGAAGGCTTTTTCATTTCATTTCAGAAGGTAGCTAAACAAATGAAATGGCTACAGGACATGTGGGTATTACTCTTCAAACAAAGCTGGTAGGTAGGGCTAGTGAAGTGTTTGCATCACTATCAGAGGAGGTATCTGGAACGTATAGGAGGTGCATTTGAACTAGTGCCTGCGCTTACAGACAAAGGTTTCGAAATTTAAGGAAAGAATTTGGTCAAACATGCATGGAGTTTGAAAGGATCAAATAGAGTAATTTTGATAGGTGGATAAGGGCTTTGAAAATAGACCAAACGTATGAAGCTCTCAGAAAATTATACTTTGGAGGACCTTAAAAGTTCAATTCCTGATGTAGTGAGAACTCATGTGGAAGAGCAGAGGGTTAAAACTACGAGACGAGCAGCAGAAATGGCAAATGATTATGAATTAGTTCATAAATCAAAGCTTGGTTCCCGACATCAGTTTCAGCCTGTGAGGGATAGAAACTGGGGACATGGGAAATACTCAAGTGGTAAAGGTAAAGGTGATCTGATGGGAGACAATAAGAAGAGTGTACCTCAGATTAAAAAAGAAATCCAGGAAGGTGGAAAAGAAATGAAAAGTTTAAAATGTTTTCACTGTAATAAACTAGGCCATGTAAAGTCACAGTGTTGGTTGTTGAAGAAAAGCACTGGGAAGGCTGAAGTGGGAAAACAGGATAAGACAGTGGGGTTTGTTAAAGTGGTAAAGGAAAGCCCAAGTGAAGCGAAGGAGGTGCAAATGATTGTACAGCCTGATCAAGAGATGATTGATAAGAAGGTGCCAGATCTCTTTAAAGAATTTACTTCTGTGGGTAAAGTTTATTCATGTGTATCAGGAGGAGCAGGTAAATAAGTCACAATTTTACGAGATTTGAGAGCTAGTCAGTCTTTAAGGGGCTGGTTTAGCTCACTCAGCTAAATCGCTGGCTTTTAAAGCAGACCAAGCAGGCCAGCAGCACGGTTCGATTCCCGTACCAGCCTCCCCGGACAGGCGCCGGAATGTGGCGACTAGGGGCTTTTCACAGTAACTTCATTGAAGCCTACTCGTGACAATAAGCGATTTTCACCTTTTTTTCACTTTAATGGTAAGAGATGAGGAGTTATGTAGTTTAGGAAGAATATTGCCAGAAAAGGTGGTAATATGTGGAATTCAGGGAGAGAGGAGTAGTGTTCCATTATATAAGATAAGGTTGGAAGTCCAGTGAAGAGTGGTGAAGTGGTATTCTGAGTAATAGAGAAGCTATCTCGTCCAGGAAGACAGTTTATCTTGGGTAATGATATAGCTGGATCGCAGGTGGGAGTGATGCCTACTGTTGTTGATAAGCCAGTGGAAATTCAGACAACTGAAGTATTGAAAGACGAATATCCTGGGATTGGTCCGGATTGTGAAGTAACAAGGTCGCAAAGTCACAGATTAAGACAAGAGGAGAAATTAAAGAGTGAAGGTGAAGTTGAAGTGCAATTATCAGAAACGATTTTTGATCAGATGGTTGAAAAAGAATAAGAACAGGTGGAGGATGAGGTGGATATTTTTAGTTCAGGAAAATTGGCGGATTTACAACAGAAAGATGTAGAAATAAAACGGATGTATCATAAATCATACACGGAAGAGGAATCTGCGTGTATACCAGAGTGTTATTACCATAAGCGTGATGTCTTGATGAGAAAATGGAGACCTTTGCATATGCAGGCAGATGAAAAGTGGACAGAAGTTCATCAAGTGGTATTGCCGGTAGGGCATAGAAAGGAGATGTTGCGAGTTGCACATGAGTAACAGTGGGAGGTCATTTGGGAATAAGAAAAGCTCAATCTAAAATACAAAAAAATTTTATTGCCCTGGACTACATAAAGATGTAGTTAAATTTTGTCAAACATGTCACACATGTCAAGTGATAGGGAAACCTCAAGCAGTGATAAAACCAGCGCCCTTAATACGTATTCCAGCATTTGAGGAACCTTTTACAATGGTCCTAATTGACTGCGTAGGACCACTTCCTAAAACACAAAGTGGGAATCAATATCTTTTGACTATAATGGGTGTGTCTACTACATTTCCAGAGGCCATTTCAGTATGTAATATTACAGCTAAAAAGATTGTGGAGGAATTACTTAAATTCTTTGCTAGATATGAACTACCCATAGAAATACAACCGGACCAAGGATCAAATTTTACCTCAAGGTTATTCAAAGAAGTTATGGATAGCTTAGGAATAAAACAATTTAAACCAACTGCGTACCATCCAGAATTTCAGGGAGCGTTAGAAAGGTGGCATCAGACATTAAAGACAATGTTGAGGGCCTAATGTCATGATTGTGGGCAGCACGGTAGCATGGTGGTTAGCATAAATGCTTCACAGCTTCAGGGTCCCAGGTTCGGTTCCCGGCTGGGTCACTGTCTGTGCGGAGTCTGCACGTCCTCTCCGTGTGTGCGTGGGTTTCCTCCGGGTGCTCCGGTTTCCTCCCACAGTCCAAAGATGTGCGGGTTAGGTGGATTGGCCATGCTAAATTGCCCGTAGTGTCCTAAAAGTAAGGTTAAGGGGGGGTTGTTGGGTTACGGGTATAGGGTGGATACATGGGTTTGAGTAGGGTGATCATTGCTTGGCACAACATCGAGGGCCGAAGGGCCTGTTCTGTGCTGTACTGTTCTATGTTCTATGATTATCTAGAGGATTGGGATAAAGGAATTCCATTCGTACTGTTTGCAATTAGGGATGCACCTAATGAGTCAACTAAATTCAGTCCTTTTGAACTAATTTTTGGTCATGCGGTAAGAGGACCACTTAAATTGATTAAGGAAAAATTGGTGAGTGAGAAATCAGAACTTACATTATTGGATTATGTGTCAAATTTTAGGGAATGATTAAATAGAACAGGTGAATTGGCTAGACAACATTTGAAAGTTACACAAAATGTGATGAAACGGACAGCGGACAAGAAATCCAAAGTTCGTAGTTTTGCCAGTGGAGATAGCGTTTTGGTGTTGTTACCAGTGGTAGGTGAACCTTTAAAAGCAAGGTTTTGTGGACATTATCAGATTGAAAGGAAATTAAGTGAGGTGAGTTATTTGGTAAAAATGCCAGATAGAAAGAAAACTCACCGAGTGTGTCATGTGAGAGTGTGTCATTTAAGAAATGGGTGTTTATTACTGCAGTGATGTCAGAGAGTGGCTGGAGCTGGGCTGTCTGTAAGTTTTTTACTTTTGTTTTAGGCTGTTTCCTGCAGGGCGTGTTTTAATTTCATTTTCAGAGCTGGATAGCTGCAGTCACAGCCAGAAGGTGTACTGGAGTCTCTCTCTGTAATCTAAAAACTGTAAATCGATCCTTTGGTGATTTAAAACTAAGAACTGTTCTCAGTAGTGACTTTAACCTGATGTACTTCTGTTTAAAGGTTTTCTTTTAAGTCTTCTGGATGTCAAAAGGACAGCTTACGGATTACTTAGTGTTGTATTCTTTGTGTGTTGTATTTGAATTAATGGTTGCTAAGATGATCACTGTTTGTTTTAAAAAGGTTAACTTGAGTTAATAGAATAAACATTATTTTGCTTTAAAAATACTTTTTCCATTTCTGCTGTACCACATCTTTAGAGCGGGCCGTGGGTCAAGTGAACTCCATGATACACTTTGGGGTTCTCGAAGCCCTGGCCCATAATATGCTTAAAAGGTACTTTGAAAGGGAAGGAGAGAAAAATGAGGTTTTAATGATTCTAACTCAAAGTGACAAATGACATCCAGATGACTGTGAATTTGCATACCTCAAATTAAATTGGAAAATTAGGATGTTCTTAAAAATTGGGATACATTGTTGAGTTACGTTCGAGAGGAAAAACAAACTGACCTGAAAGAGTTATTGATATCAGATGGGCAAGTTTGTGGAGATAAATTGGGAAGTACTAAAATGGCTATACATGATGTAGATGTGGGAAATGTTGTTCCAATCAAACAACATCAATATAGACTTAACCCTTTAAAATTGGCACAGGACTATAGAAAGGTTAATCCAGTTACAAGAATGGACTCTTATCCTATCCCACGTTTGGAGGATTGCATTGAGAAATTGGGACAATCAGCTTTTATTTCCAAATTAGATTTACTTAAAGGTTACTGGCAGGTACCTTTGTCCGAAAGGGCGAATGATATTTCAGCTTTTGTGACTTCAGATGGTATATACCAATTCAAAGTTATGGAATTTGGCATAAACAACGCCCCAGCTACATTTCAACGATTACCTAACAAAGTTGTTTCAGGATTACCCAATTGTGCGGTACGATCAAGTAAATTTCAGCCAGACATGGAAAGAACATTTAAAACATCTGATTGAGTTATTCGATCGACTTCAGGAGGCGGGTTTGATGATAAACCTAGCCAAAAGTCAATTTGAAAAGCCCAAATCACTTCCCTTGTGGAGTTTCCGATACCCTCGACACGAAGGGAAATAACGCAATTTCTTGGCATGAGTGGATTTGATCGAACATTGGTGAAAATATTTTGTTGCATGATTGCTCCACTGATGGACTTGCTGAAGAAACTTTAAAAATTCCGGTGAACAACGGACTTTCAACAGGCATTTGACTGCCTGAAAGCTGTGATAACCAATGCTCCTGTTTTGAAGAATTACAAGGGACTCTGTGATCAGATGGAACTAAAGTATCTGACTTTAAAGAGAAATGCCGAGGCATAGAGAAATGGATGGATCGTGCAAAGACCTTCTTGTTCAAAGAGACTGTCAATCGAAAAGGATTTCAGTTGGAGGAAGAATAACAAACAAAAAAATGGACTATATTGTTGTACCTGTTTGCGTGTGTTCTTTTGTTTTAAACAAAAAGTATATTTACTGTGTGCATTTCTTAAAGGATAGTGAAAAATGAAACCATCTTGAAGTTGATGGTTTATTTTTTTTTCTTGGGGGGAGGTGTCATGTGAGAGTCTTTAAGAAATGGGTGTTTAAGAAATGTACCTTTAAGATATGGGTGTTTCTCAGTGATGTCAGAGTGTGGGTGGAGCTGGGCTGTCTGTCAGCTTTTTACTTTCATTTTAGGCTGCTTGCTGCAGGGTGTGCTTTAGTTTCATTTTCAGAGCTGGATAGCTGCAGTCGCAGCCAGAAGAGGTATTAGTTTCTCTCTCTGTAATCCAAAAACTGTAAATCGATCCTTTGGTGATTTAAAACTAATAACTGATCTCAGTAGTGACTTTAACCTGATGTGCTTCTGTTTAAAGGTTTTGTTTAAGGCTTATGGATGTTGAAAGTTCAGATGATGGATTATGTGATGTTGTATTCTTTGGGGGTTATATTTGAATTAATAGTTGCTAAGATGTTCACTGTATGTTTTAAAAAGGTTAACTTTAGTTCATAGAATAAACATTGTTTCGCCTTAAAAATACTCTTCTTGTTCTGCTGTACCACACCTGTAGAGTGGGTTGTGTGCTCCCCATACCCCAATCTATTGAAAGTTGTGGGTCAGGTGACCTCCATGATACACTTTGGGGTTCTCTAAACCATGGCCCATAACACGTGCTGCCCCCACTCACGTCTGATCCCACAAAGCCTGTCCACCATCTACAAGGCACAAGTCAGGAGTGTAATGAAATGTACTCCACTTGCCAGGATGAGTGCAGTTCCAACAACACTCAAGAACTTCAACACCATCTAGGATAAAGCAGCCCACTTGATGACTACCCCTTCCACAACCAGGACAAAGCAACCCACTTGATTACTATTCCTCCACCACCAACGGACAATGGCAGCCATGTGTACCATAAGATGCACTGCAGTAATTTGCCAAGGTTCCTTAGACAGCACAATCATCTAGAAAGACAGGCACAGCAGATGCCTGGGAACCCCCCACCTGGAGGTCCCCTCCAAGTCACTCACCACCCTGACTTAGAAATATACTGCTGTTCCGTCACTGACGCTGGGTCAAAATCCTCAAACTCCCTCCCTAATAGCATTGTGGATGTACCTACACCCTAGAAACTGCAGTGGTTCAAGAAGGCAACTCACCATCACCTTCTGAAGGGCAACTAGGGATAGGCAATCAATGCTGGCCTAACCAGTGACACCCACATCCCTGTTTGCCTCGTTCAACTTGTAGGAAATTCGACCATCAAGTGGCTCTTATGTTTTCTAATCATTTCGACATATGCAGAGCATGGCTCTTGGGATATTTATTAAGAATGTCAGAAAAGGAGAAGCGGAGAATCATTATCAAATCTAATAGTTTCCAAGAACCTGGGCATTTTTTAACGTACAACTTCACACCAGCCTGGAATTATACTGCCGACATTCTGAACCTAGAAATGTGCAATGACCTTCCGGCAGAGGTCTAGAACTCTCTTGGCTTTAGTACACTTAAACCAAAGCTTGTGATCAGATATCCAAATTACGCTTCCACTATCAAATCAGGGTTGATTCGAAACTGTTCCAAAAAATTCTAACTGGTCTGAGAGCAACAGGAAATATCTACAAAACAGCATCAGTATAGAACTGCTTACCTCTCCCTTCCTATCTTCCTAGTACTTCCTATGGACAGCCAGGGTCCGAGGTTCGATTCCCCGCTGGGTCACTGTCTATGCGGAGTTTGCACGTTCTCCCCATGTCTGCATGGGTGGCCCGGTTTCCTCCCACAGTCCAAAGACGTGCAGGTTAGGTGGATTGGCCATGCTAAAATGCCCTTAGTGTCCAAAAAGGTGAGGAGGGGTTATTGGGTTACGGGGATAGGGTGGAAGTGAGGGCTGAATGTGGGTCCGTGCAGACCAGATGGGCCGAATGGCCTCCTTCTGCACTGTATGTTCTATGCAATTCTATATCTTCCAGCCATTGTATTGGAAAGCTAGTCCCAGTAACCAGGAACAGTTACCTTTCCTTGTGGCAGGATAGATTACTGTCTTTGCTCTGTAACCGATTAGTACTTTGAAAATGATTGAAATCCAGTTCAATATAGGTCTGCCATTTCCGAAGGCAAACATTCCAAAAGGTAGTGTTGTAAATGATACCCGCATTTACAGGCTCGATGTTGTGCTATGAAATCCAGAACTGATTTTTTTAAAAATCTGGTAGTTTAAGAAAGGTCAAAGATTTTCCCACTGTGTTTTATGTCCTTTTTAAAAAGAAGGTGACAGTGGAGTTTACAGGACTGCTTTGGTCTTCCATGGAGTTCACTCTGAAACCTGAGTGGGACGCACAGGTTAACCTTGGGTGAAGCTTTCCAGGTGGTTCGCAAAGGTAACATTTTACACACAGCTGGACCATCTAGAAACAGACATGACTAATTAACGATGTACATACAGAATTAAATTCCCATTTGTTTCCGTTTGTAACAGACACATGTGAAGCGGTGGAGGGCCGCCAATTCCAGATTTAGCCGTAATGGCAAATTCGCAAACTTTCCACCGGAAAGTTCAATATTATCTAACTGAATCATTTTCCGTTTGAAACGTTTGTGGATAAAACCCGGAGATTTAATGAAACTATTATCCAAGTAGGAAGAGTTAAGAATTTCAATCACTCTGTCGATTACTTGATTGTATAGCGAAATGCAATGTCTGATACTAAAATACAATCGACTGTTGGGCAGAGGAGAACTTGCATTTGCAGAGCGCTTTTCACGGCAGGATTCCTGCCGCGCGGTACAGCAAATGAATTACTGCTGAAGTGGAATGCAGGAAGCAAATTACTTAGACGAGCTGGTGTATGGTCTCATTGTGGCTCATTCTCTTCCTCCTTGCTGAATACTGGCTAAACAGACTTCTCGTGCATCTTTGATAATTTGTTAACCTTGCAGAATCCCGTTCCCCATTAATTAAAATCGGTGGTAATATTAAAGATTATTGTAAAAGAAAAGCTAAATCATACCCAATATGTAAGATTCTGCAGAATAAACAAGCCTAGCTTCAACTGTTTGGTGCCTAGCGCTAAAATGTTTTTTTTTTATGATGCAAGAGTCTCATCGGCATTTTTGAAAAAAAAACTTAATATTGAGGGGTGAACACATCACGTTTCTCCCAAGTACCCCCATTTCGTTGACTTTATTGTAAGCAAGCAATTTCATGTCGCCTTCATATTTGTGAGCATTTTATGATCCACAATTAACATTGCATGCCGCGTGGGGAAAAAACGGCGCACCTACTGTGCTTAATAACCCGGTTTAGTTTGGAATCCACAATATTTTGTAAATATTTTACCTTGAAGTTAGAAACAAATGACTTGAGTTTTCTTGGAATATTCACCGCGAAATAAATAAGGCATTTCAACTGGTTCGGTGTCAGCTGTCTTCCCCAGAACAAGATGTTCAGCGTCCGTCTTTAAATAATTAAATGCAATTTCTTTCTGCTCCAAGAGTATTTACTTTGCAAATTGTTTAGGGATTCAAAAGCTCGCTACCCAGATCCAGATTTCAGCACAAAATAAATAATTTTAAAGTGTGCGTTTCCCTAAAACTCTCCGCCTCCGACACGTTACAGAGAGCCATGGTTTGTAAATCTCTAAGATGTTTGCACTCAACAAAATAAAACGAATGTTTTGTCTGCTACTGTACTATGTTTTATATGTAGACTTATACACGTACAAGCATTTTATATGAAGAGTCTGATGAGAGATAAACTAATGAGAAAATAACCCTATGCAAGAGGAAACTGTACAGACGCACATATGTGAGGAATATGTTTGTAATCATGAATTCGCGCTGTTTATCCAATAGGACAAAACACCGACCCAAAATAATAGAAGTGTCAATCAATCTGATTTGAGTGATTATTGTTCAACATTTGGGCCTTTTGTGTGAGAAACGTGATTGACTTTGCAGCTGCAGGTGCCAAGTGTGGATTTATTTTGAAGTTATTGGAGAGTTCAGACATAGCCTGGCCTAGACCTATGGTTAACGTTTTCAGGCACATGCTGCAGAAAGTAGGCGAGGGGTTGATTCTTTTGCGGATGCACCAATGGCACATGGAAAGGTCTCTCCAGAAGAACGTTTACGATGACTAGCTGTTAATGAGGCGCGGGTATCGGATTGCACTGTCCCTGTCAGCACAGAACCCAGAGCTCACCCAACTGAGTAAAACAACCTCTGCATATTAGGATGCAAGGATTAACCCTCGCATTCAGAAGACAGTCAATTTAACTTCTGTGGTGGGAAAGCTTTTAGAAACTATAATCTGGGCAAAGTTAACGGTCACTTGGACAGGTGCGGATTAGTTAAGGAAAACCAGCGCAAATTTGTTTATTTCAGTAATTCCATTCTTCAAGTTCATAAATAAAAAGTTATTGGAGCAAAATTAGGCCATTTAGCCCATTGAGTCTGCTCTGCCATTCGATCATGTCTGATCTCATCCTGGCCTTAACTCCACCATTCTGCCCGTTCTCCATAACCCTTCAACCCATCTGTCTAACTCCTCCTTAAATTTACTCACTGTCCCTGCATCTACCGCACTCTGGGGTAGCGAATCCCACAGATTCATAACCCTTTGGGAGAAGTAGTTTCTCCTTAATTCCATTTGAAATTTGCTATCTCTTATCCTATGACCTCTTGTTCTAGAATGCTTTACCAGAGGAAGCATCTGCTCCATGTCTACTCTACCCATGCCTTTGTATACCTCAAGTTAAGAAGCCAATGCGCAGAACAGACAGGGCAGGTCCTTAATGCAATCATTGCTTGCCCAAAAAAGAAACAATAAAAATTCAAATTGAAACCAAATCCTGGGGCGGGATTCTCCTTTCCGGGGATTAACTGGCGGTTAAACTTGAGTCTGGCGGGAAAACTGGCACGAACCACTCCGGCGTCAACAACCCCCAAAAGTGCAGAATTCTCCGCACTTCTGGGGGCTAGGTGGATGCCGGAGGGGTTGGCACCGCTCCAGCCGGCACCGAAGGGACTGCACGAGTCCGCGCATGCGGCAAAGGGCCGGCGTGATCCCGCGCATGGGTGGAATCGCCGACGTGTTCTGGCCCCTGGATCGGATTCCCCCCCCCCCCCCCCCCGAACGAGGTCCGCCCCAGCTGACTTACCTGCCAGGTCCCGTTGTGTGGGACAATGTCTAACACACGCCAGCGGGACTAGCCAGAAACGGACGGCCGCTCAGCCCATCGGGGCCCGGAGAATTGGTGGGGGGGGGGGACGCTGTCAACGGCCCCCGACCTGCATGGCGTGATCCCCGCCCCCACCCAAAAAACGCACCGGAGAATACGGCAGCCAGCGTCGGGGCGCGATTCCCGCCACCCCCCCCCCCTCCCCACCCCCCTCCCCCCCCCCCTCCTCCCCCCCCCCCGGGGAGTCTCTGACCCGGTGGGGAGGTCGGAGAATCCTGCTGATGTTTGTACAGGGTACAATTTCAAAATTTGGAGATGACACAAAACTTTTAAGTATTATGAACAGTGAAGTGAAATGTGCCAATCATATGAGGACATTGGTTAGTGGAATGAGTAGATGTGGATTAACCTTTTCATGCAGTGATGGAATTTCATAAGAAGAATGAGGAAAGGCTTAAAAAAAGGGTGTAATTCTAAAGTGAGCGCAGAAACAGAGAGACCCGGGGACAAATTAAAGGTGACAGGTTGAGAAATTGGTGAAAAAAACATACGGATCCTGGACTTTATAAATAGATGCACAACATCCAAAATTAAGAAAGTTGTGATGAGCCTTTGTAAAACAATAGTTTGGCCTCAACTTCAGCATTGTTTCCAATTTCATGAGAATGGTTACAAAGTTGAGGGACTTCCATGGATAGTTTGGAGAAACTGGGGTTGTTTTCCTTAGAGAAAAGAAAACTTGAGATGAAATTTGATAGAGGTGTTTAAACCATGAAGAGTCAAGGCACAGTAATTTAGAGAAACTAGTCGCATTGGCAGAATGACTGAGAACTCAAGGACACTGATTTAAAGAGATCGTCAAAAGAGATCAATAAGGAAAAAAATATGTAGTTGGGATCTGGAATGTATTGCTGGAGACTGTGATGGAGTTAGACCCAATCGTAGCTTTTAAAAGAGAATTGAATATGTATCTGAAGGGAATAAAAATCAGGGCTGGGGGACAGATTTGGCAAGTAGGATTAGCTGAGTTGCTGTTGCAGAGAGTTGGTATGCATGGGCAAGGCTGGGCAAATGACCTCCTATTCTATAATCATTCCATGACTACGATTTAAAAACATTTGAGGGAACAACCACATATTTTTCAGTCTGTCAGCCTATCTCAATTTAAGTGAATAATATTTTATTACAAATGGGATGTCTGTCTGGTTGCAGTTACATTGTGGCCAGCACGGCGAGACAAGGTGGAACAAGGTGATCACTTGCAAGTGCTAGCTTCAATCACTGAAGCCAAGGTTTTTAAACTATCTATTTTATTGATTTTTACTTTAAATCCACCATTACACAGATACAGCAATGAACAGTCTGTACAATCCTACACAGAACCTGTACGGAAATAGAAATTGAATGCCTTCAATACATGTAGTTAAATGTTAATATCATAATTCTACAAGTTCCAGTGAATTTTCAGCATGATGTTTTGAAAACAATGTCAGTAACTATGGGACAGAAACGTTGACCAAATATGTATAACACTCCTGAAATGCACCCATGATGGTCAATCTTTTCTGTAGGCAACTTCACCTATCCATACTGCTGACAAGTCACACTATAAACCCCCAAAACTATCTTACTGAAAAACATTCACAGCAGTTTTCACAGAAGAAAAGAGAAATCCAAGAAACACTGTCTCAGATATAGCCAAGACAACATTGCCACAGATTAAGAGGGAAATCCATGACTAAAGCAGGTTTTATTAGGCAAAGTTACCTATTAAAATTTCAAACAATGGGCACATATGTTACCTAACATTTAGATTGTTTAACATACAAATGAAACTAAAATATTTTCAAAAAAAGCCAAAATTTAAGATTTTTCCTTTAAATGTCCATGACAGCTATGTTAACAAACTTTTTCCATCTTGCCCATGGAATGTTACATTATATTTGGATTAAAAAGTGACTTTCAAACTCACTAACATGTCTCAAGTGTGTTTGTGGGCTTCATGATAAAGATCCCTGTAACATCCAAATTCACAATTCTTTTATCTTTAATATTAAAAAAAATAACATTTACAGACATGAGCACCTTTAGATGTAAAATGGGTGGCAGGGGTAGTTGTGCTGGGATTCCCTCCTATTTCAAAATGTGTTGCCTATTATTGAACTACTAAAACCTTGCATTTACAAAATAGTTGACAAAAATATTCCTCTGAATTGTACAAGAGGTATATCAACCAAAGATAAAGGGACAAGACAGATGTTATTCTGACTTGGCTTTGTTCTCTCCAGCGGCAAGTACCTCATTGGTTTTTCCGTTCACAATTTTCTGCAGGTACCGAATCATCAGTGGCTTCCTGATTAGCCTGTGGGGGATTTGCTTTTGCTGCTCTGGCCTTGGTCTTTTTTTGGGCAGCTGGTTTCTTTTTGGGGTTTTCATTGGTTGGTTTTATACGTCTCTTCCTCAATTGCATGGAAGTTGATGGTAGGGATTTGTCTATTACTCTATCAGAGGCCGCTTTCTTTGGCACGTTTGGAGAGTTTTTAAAAAATACATATAACGAAAAATTAAAATTTTAGGGGGAGAAACTAAAAGGCACTCCTGCAACAGCAAATTGTGCAGACAGCCCCGAATGCTATACAACTACCTTGTTACAATACAACTATCCACTGAAGCCAAGGTTGTGTTCACATTGGGAATCCCTCCTGTGGCCTAGTGTGGTCACTGAATAGGTAAACCACAAATCAATGTTCTGGGGTTTCTGGTTCAAATCTCACCACAGTAAATGGTTACATTTGAATTTTTAAATAAATCTCCCTTCACTATCATTAATCCACAATTCTAAACCCAGGTAGTGTTATCAAACTATTAGCTCTGTAGCTTAAACATGAGGGTTTTATTTAAAAATAAATACATTCATTGTAAGTGATGTTTGAGGTATTTCTGAAATATGTGATAAGAGGCTATATAATATATGGCAACCTTCGTAAAAGGGTAATTGCCTTTTACTTATTGATCAATTGTTAGTAATATGGAGAGTAATTATAGGTAAAATTAGACTTCACTGTGTGGCAAAATGATCATTGCGATATTCCTCAGGTGATGTATGCATTAATTACAAGTTATCTGATTATCTATCATACAAAATCTTGAATTGGTCATTGGCACAGCAGATTACAAAGAAGGAAAGACAGTAAGGTCATGTATTCACCAGCGCTGCTCAGCATACTAAATGCTGTTTGCATAACTACACCATTGTGTGTTAAATTCAATACTGCAAAACCTAACTTAAAATATACATTTTGTAAACATTGGTATGCATCCAAGAGCCATTAAGATCTTATTAATAACATTATAAAACCAACAACGTAGAAATTTAGTAATATATATGCAATCTTAATATTTTATTATGATTAGCAAGACAAGGCATAGAAAATGTTATTGCACTTATAGTTTACATTAGAAGTGCATTTGCTTTAAGAAAAATAAAAGGAAGCTAAATTTATAATTAAATTTTATTATCTATAAATTGAATGTTTCAAAGTGTTCTAATATTACAGTAGGGTCATCTGTTAGCCCTCGAAAGGGATGGAAATTAAGCATTAAAGTCAATGCCACTTTGATTTTACCGATCTAACTAAAGAAGAGGTATCATTATTGTACTGAGGGTTGAACACTAAATTGCAGTTCGTTGACCTGTCACTCAGACTGACAACACAGACAAGGGGGCTTTGATCTCCATACGGGTAAGGTTGCAGGCAGGAGTCTGTACGGGAGAGACTGCAAGCAGACCTATTTCTACTCCAGTCAATAGGAATCGGAAGACCTTTTATTCTAAGTCGTACACACATCTCTACATGAATAACCCATCCCATTCCATTGATCTTTTGAAATTACGGCCTTGGTGATCACAACTTGTCTCTATACGAAAGCAAACACCTTTGATAACATTTGCAACAAGCTATAATATAAAATATAAATTGCTGAGATCCAAGTATAGCTGTTAGAATGTAAACGCCATGTTAGTTTTCAGTTTGCAGATTGTAATTCAAATATTAGATACAATTTGAATGCATTTTTCACAGAAGATAGAACTGCCTTTATATCATGTATCATGTAATTATCTGTACGATTATTGCTTTAATGTTGTTTCATTACAAAATTCATAACACTGTATAAAATGTAAATATATGCTACATTTAAACATATTTAAACATTTAAACATCAAACTGGACTGTGAAAAATTGATTGCAACGAGAAGAGTATTGTGCCTCTTTAAGATTGCCTACAATTTGCTTACAATAAGCCTTGCCTATTATTTTAAGAGACTCTGAAACTATATTTGTTTAAGACGTGAGATATGTGCCAAGTCTTTCAAACAAATTCATGTTTTCAAAGTATAATGTAATATATAACAGAATAAAATATAAAACAAGCATCATTTCTGTTTAAAATAAGAATTCAAACTTTTTCAAATATTTAATTATATTGAATTAATTTCTATTATAAAATAGAATGGCATACTAAATTTACTATGATCAGTATTGCTTCTTATTAATGCTTCCATAGTTCTGACCTCCTAAACATGATTAAATATGAATCCTTAACATGATACAAAGTAGTTTCTGCTATATCCTGTCACACAGAATGTTTACAAAATTACAGAAACTGAAAACACAATTTAATTATTTATCATTTTAAGTATGGAGTTAAACTGAACTGTCATTTCCAAACAAACTGAAGTTACTTGCATTTTTGCAATAACGACAGATATTTGTCCCATCAAATTGCATTCAAACAGCACTCTGATTTTATATTTCAATTAACTAAAATGCTACTAATTATTTGAAAGGAACTCTTCTGACAAAAAAAGCTATATGATTCTTTAATTTTGTTTTCTTGATTAAATTATTTGAACAGCTGCCCCAAAATATGGTTTATTTCTGTACACTTACGTGCTAAAACATTTCCCCACTTGGTAATAGAATTTTCGTTGTGGTGGTGTGTTTACAGGCTGATCCCAGTCTGAAAGCGATCTTATGCAATTAACCTATTTTTAACATCCTAAAATTAGTGTTAAAAATAACATGAAGGTAAACAAGCTCCAGACTGCTTCATTACACTCATTATTACTCTGACGGTCTTTGTCTCTGTCTATTACATAGCAATGACAGGGGATTATTAATACCTCCGTGTCCTATCATAGCAAAATAAGTATTTGCAGTACACTGCTCACTCTTCTATTAACTTAGAATATGTTTTCCTTGATAAACTAAGTTGGCCTCCACTAATACTTTTTATTAAAACCTTATCAATGAATTGAATAATTTCCTGAATGAGTGTTATTCATCTTGTTTGGTGCATAGCATTGACTTTGTCAGATATTGTTTACATCCTGGAAAAACACATCTTGATAACTGATTTTATTCCCATTCCTTTTGAGTCAGAAATGTACTCGTTTAGAACACTAAATGAAAGTGTGCCTTTCTTTTATATAATGGCATTGCTCTGACAGGCAACAAGATATATGTGAGTGAGCTCCGTTGGTTGAAATGAATCTCATAATTTAATTCTGTGCTGAAATAAATATTTACTTAATAGTGCTAAACGTTATAACACACATTTATGCTGGTGGTATGATTTTGTTTGAGAATCAGTTATCTTATTTGAATGTTCTTTTGATTTTCAATGATATCCTGTATTTCAACCCACAAATTACTTAGTGGAACAGAAATTCCAGTTGAAAAGGCTTTTAATGTAAATAATACATGTACTTTTTGCAACAATTTAAAGTAGCATAATATTGAAAAATTCCATATTCAGCCAATATTGCCTTTTAAAATTATATTTGAATGAGGAAACATGTTCAGTTAATTGTCCAAAACCATGTCCTTAATAATATGAAGACAAAACTGTGGTCACTAGAACTCTTGGTTGTAATAGTTGAACTTGCAAGTGTCAGGTGATTCTGATTTTTCACAATGTTTAGTAATAATAGACTTTATTTTCGAAAAATGTGATTCAAAAACGCAACAAACCAAGCACACATTCACAATTAATTTGGATCAGTCCCAGGTCTCTTGATAAAAGCGATTGAAAATGATTCAAGTTTGGTATTAATTATAATCACAGATAGTGTTGTTTCTTTCATACAGTGTATCATCATGCATTGACGAGGGATGAATAAATATACAGAAGATTCATTCATTTGAATGTTTGATTTTGTCTGACTATATACAAAATTCAGCAACATAAATCATTGTAATTTATTGGGTTAAGTGCATTAAAGTGAATGAGTGAGTCCACTGCAGGAAATTACCAGCATCACAAATGATTTTACTCTAATTTATGGATGTTTTCCAGTTTATATTTTCTACCCTGAATTTCCTACTTACTTTTTTAATTCAATCCCAAGGACGACAGCTTCTGAATATTTCTGCTCAACATCTTTCAGATTGAATGAACAGATACACTAAACATGCATCCTTGCAGCTGGTGTTGGTGCAATTACTCCTCTGGAGGGATCAGCGGTTGCACTTGGGTTTAAGAAAGTCCTGGCAGAAGGTTTAGGCCCAGCAATGAGCCCACACTCAGCCCTGCAACCTGAGAAGATGAGGTTCCTTGTTTTTTGTAAATGAATACAGATGGCTGGCACACAGAGTGGGCAACTTGGAAAAATGCCCCAGGGCACTCTCGCTGTCGTGTTATTCAACAAAATCAGTTGCTTGCAAGATGTCTGTGTTCTTTCTTAATCCGTGATCAGTCCCTTTTGGGCTCTTATCCTCTTCTTTTTGGAAAATGTCACCAAGTCATCACATGTTTGCACACAGATTGAATTGACTGAAATAATGATTTTGCCTGTAAAGCATGCAGCCTGATCTACACACTAATAAACATCAATTTAAATTGGTAAATATACTGGTGAATACAAGATAGGAATTCATACTCTTGCTTGCTATCTACATTGCTTTCTGCAAAATTCTGACTTTAAGCGAAATTGTTGAAAAATACGCTGATGTACCTGGTGTGTCACACTGACTGAAATCAACGACCCAAGCCATATATTTTAAAGAAAGTTTTTTTTTAAATCAAAAACAAAGCCAGGCACATAATTTGCTAATAAAGTGATTAATTCTAATTTTAATATTGTTCATACTTTTGAAACATGAAATCAAACTATGCAGAATGTTCAAGGGGCCAGATTTGTGTGGCATGGGTCATTTTTCCTTTGTTGATAATTTTGGTGAAAAGGGCAGCAAAAGTACAACATGAAATAAAGGATCATTTAACCGAACCCACCCCGAGGTAAATGACAAATAGACTGCGCCCATTTTACGCTTAACGTGAATTTCCTTTCGCTTCACTTGAAAGCTGGCTTGATTTAAAGTGTAACTGCTAACCACCCTCCTTCCACGGAATTTCATGACTCGGTGGCAGTGATCAACTCAGTTTGTTTCAATATAGATGGAAATTGATTGTAGTGTTGAGTTGTCAAAAATTGAATTTTAGGAACACTTCCCATCCTGTTGCTGAACACCTGTGCTTGACATAATGGCAAAGTATTTCCAAAATGCCTTTCCCTTCTAATTTTATCTATTCTTTTTGGATGTGTGCTAAAACCCCAAGATACTTTTGTCCAAAAAAATCCAAGAGGCAGACTTTTGTTCCTGTTGGCTCAAATCCACGGACAGTAAAATGGAACAGTTTTAACTTTGGGTAAAAAGCATGATGCAAGTGATCAGAGGCACTTCAGGGGGAGAGCTGGCGTTTCTAACTGATCGGATCTGTTTTTTTCCTCTGGGGCACCAGTGCCCCATTTGGCCCCACATAAATCTTTTCTAAAAAGTTACCTTTGTTGGTTTTTTGAGAGACCCATTAAGGACTGCCCCCGAGGACTTCCGGTGGCGGCAATGCGGAGCTAAGCCGCACTTTCGGCAGCTCCCGCTGAAAACGGACTTTGGGGCTCTTTTCAGGGCCACCAACGGAGCTGTGTCGGCAAATCCCGACGTGGGAAGAGGACAGGAGTTGACCCCTACGGTCCTATGGTCCGGACCAGGAGTGGGGTAAGGAGAAAAACGGAGAAAGCACCCCTGAAAAAGCGGGGGAAGGAAGACAAAATGGCGGCCGGCGGAGGCCTTGAGGAGCTGAGGCAGTGGGATCAGGAGCAGCAGGCGACTCTGCTGCGCTGCTTCCAGGAGCTTAAGTTGGAGCTGCTGGAGTCGCTGAAGGTAACCAACAGGGAGCTGATGGAGACCCAGACAGCCCAGCGGGCTGCGATCCGGGAGCTGCAGCAGCAGGCCTCCGAAAGGGAGGATGAGGCCGTGGCCGTCGCGGGGAAGGTGGAGATGCACGAGGCGCTCCATAAAAGATGGCAGGAGCGGTTCGAGGAGCTGGACAACCAGTCGAGGAGGAAGAATTTGCGGATCCTGGGCCTCACGGAGGGGCTGGAGGGGTCGGACCTGGCGGCCTATGTGGTGGTTATGTTAAACTCGCTGATGGGGGCTGGGTCCTTCCAGGGGCCCCTGGAGTTAGAGGGGGCCCACAGAATTCTGGCTAGGAGGCCCAAGCAGAACGAGCCGCCGCGGGCGGTGTTGGTGCGGTTTCATCGGTTCGTGGATCATGAGTGTGTGCTCCGGTGGGCCAAGAAGGAGCTGAGCAGCAAGTGGGAGAACACGGAGGTGCGGATCTTCCAGGACTGGAGTGCGGAGGTGGTGAGGTGGAGGGCCGGGTTTAACCGGACGAAGGCGGTGTCCATAGACGGAGTGTGAAGTTCGGCATGTTGCAGCCGGCGCGTCTGTGGGTCACCTATAAGGATCGGCACCATTATTTTGAGTCCCCGGAGGAGGCGTGGGCCTTTGTGCAGGCCGAGAAATTGGACTCAAACTGAGGGTCTAAGATGGGGGATGCTCTATAATACTGTATTTGTATTTGCTTGGTTTAATGTAAGATGTGGGTTGGCCTTAGGGTGGGTGGGGTGATGTCGATTTGTCTTTTCTATATGGGTTTTTCTGTAGGGGTCTGGTGGACGGGTTCGGGCAGGGGGGTAAACGGGGAGTTCGGGAAGCTGGTGGGGGGGGACTGACAATGGGAGTAGCCCTGGAGGAGGCGGGGCCGGGCAGGGCGATAGCACAGGCTTTCTGCGGGTTTCCCGCACTGGGAGATGGTGGGGGCGGGGTCGGGTCTGAGAAGCGCAGGTCTTTGCTGGCTGTTTTCTTTTCCCGCGCAAGAGCGGGGGGGGGGGGGGGGGGGGGGAGGAGGAGGACCCATTGACGGGCATGATGGAGGAGGGGTAGTCCCATGTGGGGAGGAGTCGGAGGTAGGGCGGGAGTCGCCGTGGTCAGCAGAAGTTAGCTGGCTCACGGGAGTGCTATGGAGGGAGGGGCGCGGCTAGGAGGGGTCCTAGCCTGGGAGGGGTGGGGGGGGGGGGGGGATACCTGGTTGCTGATGAAATGGTCAGGAAGGAGCTGGAGGACGCAGGAGGTGCTGGAGGGGGGGAGTTGCAACCGTGGGAAACTGGCAGAGCGGGGGACGCTGGACGGTGGTGGGCAAGGGATGGGGTATGGTTAATCGGCAGGGGAGGGGGGCAGGGAGCCCTCTGATCCGGCTGATAACCTGGAATGTGAGGGGGCTGAATGGGCCGGTCAAACGGGCCCGGGTATTTGCGCACCTGAAGGGGCTGAAGGCGGATGTGGCCATGCTCCAGGAGACACACCTGAGAGTGGTGGACCAGGTCCGGTTGAGGAAGGGATGAGTGGGCCAAGTATTTCACTCATGGCTGGATGAGAAGAGTAGGGGGGTGGTGATCCTGGTGGAGAAGAAGGTATCGTTTGAGGCGTTAAATGTGGTGGCTGACAGTGGCGGGAGATATGTGATGGTGAGTGGTAAGCTGCAGGGGGAGCGGGTGGTGTTGGTGAATGTTTACGCCCCAAATTGGGACGATGCGGGGTTTATGCGGCGTATGTTGGGCAGCATTCCGGACCTAGAGGTGGGGGGCCTGATCATGGGGGGGGACTTCAACACGGTACTGGATCCCCCATTGGATTGATCCAAGTCCCGGAGGGGTAGGAGGCCGGCGGCGTCTAAGGTGTTGAGGGGATTTATGGACCAGATTGGGGGGGGGGGGGGGGGGGGGGGTGGTGGATCCCTGGAGGTTTGCGAGGCCAAGGGCCAGGGAGTACTCGTTTTTCTCCCACGTGCATAAGGCCTATTCGAGGATTGATTTTTTTGTCCTGAGCAGGGTGTTGGTGTCGAGGGTGGAGGAAGTGGAATACTCCGCCATTGCCATTTCAGATCATGCCCCGCACTGGGTGGACCTCGGGCTGGGGGAAGAGAGGGACCAACGTCCGCTCTGGCGCTTGGAGGTGGGGCTGCTGGCAGATGAGGAGGTGGCCGAGAGGGTTCGGGGGTGTATCGAGAGGTACCTTGAGGCCAATGACAACGGGGAGGTCTGGGAGGCATTGAAGGCGGTGATGAGGGGGGAATTGATCGCCATCCGAACCCATAGGGAGAGGGGGGAGCAGAGGGAGAGGGAGAGACTGATAGGGGAGATGGTGAGGGTGGATGGGAGATATGCGGAGGCTCGAGAAGATGGATTGCTTGGGGAGAGGCGTAGCCTTCAGGCCAGATTCGACCAATTGACTACCAAATGGCGGAAGCTCAGTGGAGGAAAGTACAGGGGGCGGTGTATGAGTATGGGGAGAAGGCGAGCAGGATGCTGGCACACCAGCTCCGAAAGCGGGAGATTGGGGGAGTGACGGATAAGGCTGGGAAGGTGGTGCGGAGGGAGGTAGATGTTAATGGGTTCTTCAGAGACTTCTATGGGGAACTGTACCGGTCGGAACCCCCGGTGGAGATGGGGTGGAATGGGGCGCTTCTTGGACAAGCTGCGATTCCCGAGGGTGGAGGACGAGCAGGTGGAGGGACTGGGGGCGCCGATCGAGCTGGAGGAGGTGGTCAAAGGGATAGGGAGCATGCAGTCGGGGAAGGCGCCGGGGCCGGATGGGTTTCCGACAGAATTTTATAAAAGGTATTTGGACCTGCATTACCCCCCCTGTTGGTCCGGACCTTTAACGAGGCAAGGGAGGGGGGGCTTTGCCCCCAACTATGTCATGGGCGCTGATTTCCTTGATCCTGAAGCGGAACAAGGACCCTCTGCAGTGTGGGTCATATAGGCCGATTTCGCTGCTAAACGCCGACGCATGGGACTCCGAGGGTGAGAAGGGTGTTCCTGGAACGGGGCAGGGATAGGGGGGGGCTGGCGTTGCCCAACCTCTGTGGGTACTATTGGGCTGCCAACGCAGCAATGGTGCGTAAGTGGGTAATGGATGGGGAAGGGGCAGCATGGAAGAGGATGGAGGTGGCGTCCTGTGTGGGCACGAGCCTGGAGGCGCTGGTAACGGCGCCGTTGCCACTCCCTCCAACGATGTATATCACAAGCCCGGTGGTGGCGGCTACCCTCAAAATTTGGAGGCAATGGAGACGACATAGGGGAGAAGTGGGGGGGTTTGATGGAGGCCCCGATACGGGGGAACCATCGGTTTGTCCCAGGGAGCATTGATGGCGGATTTCTGGGCTGGCACAGGGCAGGGGTTAGGAGGTTGAGCGACCTGTTTGTGGAGGGGAGGTTCGCGAGCTTGGGGGAGTTAGAGGGGAAGTTTGGACTCCCCCGGGGAACATGTTTAGGTACATGCAGGTGAGGGCGTTTGCCAGGCAGCAGGTGGAGGGGTTCCCCTTGCTGCCCCCACGAGGGGTGCGGGATCGATTGCTCTCGGGGGTGTGGGTTGGAGGAGGGAGGATTTCGGACATATACCGGGTAATGCAGGAGGTAGACGAGGCCTCGGTGGAGGAACTGAAGGGTAAATGGGAAGAGGAGCTGGGTGAGGAGATTGAGGAGGGGACGTGGGCGGATGCCCTGGAGAGAGTGAATTCCTCCTCTTCCTGTGCAAGGCTTAGCCTCATACAGTTCAAGGTGCTGCATAGGGCCCACATGACTGGGACGAGGATGAGTAGGTTTTTCGGGGGCGAGGACAGGTGTGCTAGGTGCTCGGGGAGCCCAGCGAACCACGCCCATATGTTTTGGGCATGCCCAGCGCTGGGGGAGTTTTGGAAGGGGGTAGCAAGGACGGTGTTGAGGGTGGTGGGATCCAGGGTCAAGCCAGGCTGGGGACTCGCAATTTTGGGGTTGCAGTGGAGCCGGGAGTGCAGGAGGCGAAAGAGGCCGGTGTCCTGGCCTTTGCGTTCCTAGTCGCCCGGCGGAGGATCTTGCTCCAATGGAAGGATGCGAGGCCCCCAAGCGTGGAGGCCTGGATCAATGATATGGTGGGGGTTCATTAAATTGGAGAAGGTGAAATTGAAATGAAAATCGCTTATTGTCACGAGTAGGCTTCAATGAAGTTACTGTGAAAAGCCCCTAGTCGCCACATTCCGGCGCCTGTTCGGGGAGGCTGGTACGGGAATCGAACCGTGCTGCTGGCCTGCTTGGTCTGCTTGAAAAGCCAGCGATTTAGCCAAGCCAGCCCCTGAATTTGCCCTGAGGGGTTCAGTACAAGGGTTCTTTAGGCAGTGGCAGCCTTTCCTGGACTTCCTGGCGGAACGGTAGGGAAATAGGCCGGCAGCAGCAGCAAACGGGGGGTGGGGGTGTTTGGATCGGTGGGAGGGAGAACTGTGTACATGGGTTTGTGGGATGTGGCGGGTGTTATCTCTTTCCCTTTTGTTATTTGGGTGTTCTTTTGTTTTTTTCTTTTGTTTGTAGTTGCTTTTGAAGTTGGGTGGGTATTGTTCTTGGGGTGTTACCGCGGTTGTTTTGTTAATAGAGTTGAGATATTTATAGTTTTGTAAAAATTTCAATAAAAATTAATTTTTTTAAAAAAGGACTGCCCCCGAGGCCAGTCTGTATTGAGTACACACGAGCTGGGGCACAGTCCGTGCACTTGCACCTCAAAAGTGCTTCACCGCCTGATGGACCATCAATTCACACAAGTCGAGTTGTAGAAGTGAACAGTGGTTTTAATAAGCTAAGAAGTATGCCAGCCTGCTGCTGCTCCCGCACTGACAGCTGGCCACAGGTCTGCCAATTATATACCTCCCCTGAGGGGCGGAGCTACAGGCGGAGCCCACAGTAACATCAACACAACAACAGTAAGTAACAGTGAATAAGAACAACAGTGAACATATATACAATGGTGGATAACAGTAGGACGAATAACGAATAACAGTAAATATATATTAGCAACACGTGGTTCACCACATTCGCCCCCAGTTAAAAAAAAGTCCAGCGGGGGTGAAGTAGACTTACTGGTTGAGTCTGACGGGAGCCTTGATCTTCTGCCGTGATCGCCTCAGCCCTGGCTGTGGTGTGGGCATAGGTGTTGGGACCTTCGACTCCGGGGGCGTGTGAGGGTGACAGTGTAGGGGTGGGGGAAGTGGTAACGGCCCCAGGGAGGGCTGCCGGTGCCAAGTCCCACCACATTCGAGTGATGCTGATAGGCGATGTAGGAGTGGGCGCGTTGGTGATGGTTGCTGGGGAACCTGTGGGTGCCAAATCCCGGAGGGAGACTGTGTCCTGCCGTCCGTCGTGGTGTGCCACGTATGCATACTGAGGGTTTGCTTGGAGGAGCTGAACCCTCTCGACCAGGGGGTCGGACTTATGGCTCCTCACATGCTTCCTGAGGAGGACAGGCCCTGGTATTGTCAGCCAGGACGGAAGCGAGACCCCAGAGATGGACTTCCTGGGGAAGACAAACAAATGTTCGTGAGGGGTCTCGTTAGTGGCCTGTGCAGTGAAGCAAGCGGATGGAGTGGAACGCATCGGGAAGGACCTCCTGCCAGCGGGAGACTGGGGGACTTCTACACCGTAGGCAAGAAGGACGGCCTTCCAGACCATCGCATTCTCCCTCGCCACCTGCCCGTTTCCCCAGGGGTAGTCCTGCTTGAGGCGATGCCCTTACTAAGCAGGAACTGACGCAGCTCATCGCTCATAAAAGAGGTGCCCCAATCACTGTGGATGTAGGTGGGGAAACCGAACAAGGTGAATATGCTATGTAGGCCTTGATGACAGTGGCCGGGGTCATGTCGGGGCATGGGATGGCAAAGGGAAAATGGGAGTACTCGTCAACGATGTTGAGGAAGTACACGTTGCGGTCAGTGGAGGGGAGGGGCCCTTTGAAATCGATGCTGAGGCGTTCAAAGGGGCGGGGCCTTCACCAGGTGAGCCCTGTCTGGCCGATAGAAGTGCGGCTTTCACTGCGCGCAGACTTGGCAGTCCCTGGTCATGGTCCTGACCTCCTCGGTGGAGTAGGGCAGGTTGCAGGCCTTGATGAAATGGAGAAGCCGGGTGACCCCCGGGTGACAGAGGTTATTGTGGATGGCCTGAAGTCGGTCTTCTTGCACGCTGGCGCATGTACAGCGGGATAGGGCATCTGGGGGCTCATTGAGCTTCACAGGACAATACAAGATATCGTAGTTATAGCTGGAGAGTTCGATCCTCCACCTCAAGATCTTGTCGTTCTTGATCTTGCCCCGCTCTGTGTTATTGAATATGAAGGCAACCGACTGTTGGTCAGTGAGGAGAGTGAATCTCCTGCCGGCCAGGAAATGCCTCCAATGTCGCACAGCTTCCACAATGGCTTGATCTTCCTTCTCGACAGTGGAGTGTCGAATCTCGGAAGCATGGAGGGTACGGGAAAAGAAAGCCACGGGCCTTCCTGCCTGGTTGAGGGTAGCGGCCAGGCAAAGTCCAACGCAGCGCTTTCCACCTGGAACAGAATGGACCCGTCCACAGCGTGAATCGTGGCCTTGGCAATGTCTGTCTTGATGCGGTCGAAGGCCAGGCGAGCCTCAGCCATCAGGGGAAAAATGGTGGATTTGAAAAAGTTGGTGGGCCTTGTCCGCATAATTGGGGACCCACTGGGCATAGTAGGAAAAGAAGTCCAGGCATCTCTTCAGGGCCTTGGGGCAGTGGGGGAGGGGAAGTTGCAGGAGGGGGGCGCATGTGATCGGGATCGGGCCCTAGGATTCCATTTTCCATGACATAGCCAAGGATGGCTAGTCGTGTTGTGCGGAAAATGCATTTCTCCTTGTTATAGGTCGAATTAAGGAGTTGGGCGGTGTGGAGGAATTTCTTAAGGTTAAGGTTGTGGTCCTGCTGATCATGGCCGCAGATGGTGACATTATCCAAATACGGGAACGTGGCCCACAGCCCGTACTGGTCAACCATTCGGTCCATGATTTGTTGGAAGACGGGAACCCTAAGGAAGTGTTAGAGGCGGCCGTCTGCCTCAAAAGCAGTGTAGTGGCGGTCCTCCAGGCGGATAGGGAGCTGGTGGTACGCGGACTTCAAGTCTACCGTGGAGAAGACTCGGTAGTGTGCAATCTGGTTGATCATGTCAGATATGCGGGGAAGAGGGTACATCGAGATGCGTGTACCGGTTGATCGTCTGTCTGTAGTCGACGACCATCCGGTTTTTCTCCTCGGTCCTGATGACCATCACTTGGGCTCTCCAGGGGCTGTTACTGTCCTCAATGATCCCTTCCCGCAAGAGTCTCTGGACCTCAGACCTGATAATGGCCTTGTCCTGAGTACTGTATCAACTGCTCCTGGTGGCAACGGGCTTACAGTCGGGGGTCAGGTTCGCAAAGAGTGAGGGAGGGGCGACCTTAAGAGTTGAGAGGCTACAGATGGTGAGAGGGGGCAGGGTTCCACCGAACTTCAAAGTCATCCTTCGGAGGTTACACTGGAAACCCAGTCCTAATAAGAAGGGAGCGCAGAGATGGGGGAGGACGTAAAGTTTAAAGTTGTAAACAAGGTTTGTGACACAGTACCCCTGGATCTGCACGGAATGTGATTCGGAAGCAAGGGAGATTGTTTGGGACACGGGGAAAATCCGGAGAGATCAGGGCCTTACCGTATCTGGATGGACAAAGCTACCCGTGCACCCGGAGTCGAAGAGGCAGGACGTCTCATGCCCATTGACCCGGATGGCCATTATAGAGTTCTTGAGGTGATGGGGCCGGGACTGGTCGAGTGCAACAGACCCAAGCTGCGGATGACTGGTCCACTCGGCGGTAGCGGGGTGGTCCCAAAATTGTGGCCTCCATGAGTCGCACGTGACGGGTGGCGTTGAAGATGGTGGCCAAGATGGCAGCCCCCACGGGTCGCACGTGGTGGGCGGTGTTAAAGATTGTGGACAAAATGGCGGCCTCCACGGACTGCACGAGGTGGGTGACGTGTCAGATGGGGGCGGTACCGGCAGGCATGATGCCACACTGCGGGATTGTGAGCTTCAGGTCTGGCCTGGCAGGCTTTCAATTTGAGAACTTTAGTTCGGGCCAGGCAGACTTTGGCAAAATGCCCCTTCTTACCGCACTTGTTGCAGGTCGCGTTCCGAGCTGGACAATGCTGCTTAGGGTGCTGGCCCTGGCCACAGAAGTAGCAGAACCGCCCTCCGGAGTTGGCGGGCAGCCGCGCGGCACAGGCATGGGACACGCCCGGGTCAGCTGCTGCTCCCGCACTGAGAGCTGGCCACAGGTCTGCCAATTATATACCACCCCTGAGGGACAGAACCACAGGCGGAGCCAACAGAAGCATCAACACAACAACAGTAAGTAACAGTGAATAAGAACAACAGTGAACATATATACAATGGTGGATAACAGTAGGACGAATAACGAATAACGGTAAATATATATATAGTAGCAATACGTGGTTCACCACATCGCCTGAGGACACATTTACATACCCGAATGAGGCCTTCCCGTAGAAACAAAGCAGGCCTAAGGCCTCCATTGTGTCGGACCAAACAAAGGTCAGGAGAATAGCGAGCGGGAAAAGAGTCAGAATCAGGCACCAGGATTTTCAGAATGGTGTCATCCCATTCTCAGCCGGCAGTGCTCGGCCATGAAAGTAATTTTCTTCCCACATACACAGTGGGATATGCTTCCAAACTGTTGACACCATTTCCCTCAGGCGTTCAGTCCTGGAAATGCCGCAGAATCGATTAACTTCCTAGCACAGCATTTTGTTCTTCCTAAACTCGGAATTCTGGAATATAAACTTTAACCACAACCCATAGAGGACAGGTTTTCTGGTCATACCAATGCTGGGGGGGGGGGGGGGGGGGTAAAAGATAAATGAAGGCCCTCATCTTCCCCTACAGGAAGAGAGGTCAATAGCAGTGAACTTCCAGAGACAACCTGAGCACTCTGTTTGCAGCAAATTGCAGTCACATAGGCCTTCGATGAGCAGGAGGTATGGGAATGGGTGAGGTTCGCTTTGAACCCCGTTTTCTGACAGGGATGGCCATGTATGGTGCAGAGTGAGAGAAAATTAAAGTAATTGAATATGTCAGATAATGATGATAACACGCTAGAAATAAATGTCAATATTTAAGTGGAAGTGGAATGTCCCAAAAAATACCAAACTTGTGTTTGACTTGGTGTTATAATTGTAAAACTTGAAGAGCGGTAGTAAAACTGCAAGTAAATATTATGTCAGTGTGCTTTGTTCACAATTATTTAATAATGGGCACTGAATCAAAACATACATGTACGTATAAACTATAATATTTGTCTAAAATGAGACTTCTGTATATAAATAAGGTAGATTAATTATTTCCCATTGCTGGCTCATTATTCAGAGCAGAGTATTAAGTGTTGCAGTGGTACCCCAATTATTACAAAATAGGGAATGTCTGAACTCACCTGGAAATTAATCAAATGGCGTAGAAAGAAGCAATCCAGATTTCAGACCACCAGGGACATCCCAAGGATTTTACTTCAGCGGACAGTTAACCATATGCACCGAATTTCATTTCCATTGACTTTAACGGAAATGAAAATCGCAAAACAAGTATCATCACCCTCCCAAAATTGGCCACTAGATTCAAATCTGATGTCTTCAACAAGGATAAAGGTCGCAATGTTGCAATTAGCCTCAATTATTCTGATTTTAACAATGTCTTTCAGATGGTGGTAGAAGGGTAGTGTGTTAGAAATCACTCAGGGAGGCAGAATTGCTGTTGGAACGCACCTTCATATGCATGTTGTCGACTGGAGCTATGGATATTGATGGGAGAACACATAGCTGACCAGTAATCTCTCTTGCTTTTACAATGTGCCATTGGCACATTGGCCTGTACTGGAAGGATTTGCAGATTGATAATCAACCTGTTTGGCAACGTTATGAACACACCTTCCAGGACAGCATGGTGACAGAGTGGTTAGCACAGCTGCCTCACAGCACCGAGGTCCCAGGTTCAATCCCGGCTCTGGGTCACTGTCCATCTGTAGTTTGCGAGGATTTCATCTCCACAACCCAAAGATGTGCAGGCTAGGTGGATCAGTCACGCTAAATTGCCCCTTAATTGAAAAAAATGAATTGGGTACTCTAAATTTATAAAAGAAAATGAACACACCTTCCTTGGACATCAAGTCTGGGGTTCCAACCTGGAACTTCTGGCTCAGAGGCAACTTACCTTTATTTTGCAAAAATATTTATTATTTGTAAAATATCCAAAAGTACATTACAAACATTTCAAAGTGTAATAATATTCAGGTTCACGACTTACATCATGTTGTACACTGAGGTGCTTCAGTACAGTCAAAGAAACATACAGACATTTCAAAATTGTCATTACAAATGGTGCAAAGGTATTTTAGTTGTCTATATAGATCATGTTGCACTCTGAGGTGCTTCAATACAATTGTTTTACATGTAATATTCACTTGATACATTAAATGTGAGTCATACAGCCTGAGGGGGTTCTATATAATTTCACTCCCCTCAGTCCACTTAAGCTGAAAGGTCTTTGACAGCGACCTTCCCCCATTGTGCCTCTGCAGCAAGTACCCCAAACTTTAGAGCATCCCTCAGCACCTAGTGCTGGGCTTTGGGATGTGCCAGTCTGCAACACCCTGTTGGGGACAACCCTTTGCTCTGGAGGACTAACACCTAGTTGATGATGCTCTAGCAGCAGCTGATGTTTGACTCAGTGTGTGTGTGTCTGGCAACAGCCCATAGAGAACAGAGTCCTGCTTCATGGAACTGCTTTGAATGAACTTTGTTATAAATCATCTCATCTCACTCCAGACCTCTTTGCAAAGGCACATTCTGCAAGGAGGTGGACAACGGTCTCTTCCCCACCACAGTCACCTTGAGGGCAGTGTGCAGATGTGGTGAGACTTTTGGGGTGTAGGAAGGATTACAAGATGTTCACACTATTTGGATTGGCAATCAAAGCCACATTAATTTTTTACTCCTTTACCACATGACTTCTTCAGTTATCTTTCAGGAGACGTCTGCCACATTAATAACGTCACTGACACTTAAAATAATCTTTATTAGTGTCACAAGCAGGTTTACATTAACACTGCAATGAAGTTACTGTGAAAATCCCCTAGTCACCACTCCCCCGCGCCAGTTCGGGTACACTGAGGGAGAATTCAAAATGTCCAATTCACCAAAGAAGCACGTCTTTTGAGACTTCACCAGAACTCAACAGAACATAATTTTCCACATTGACCTCCATCGTCATCAGGGAAAAGTTTGGAATTTGAAGTCCTGTTTTCTTCACTTAGGTGTCATTGATGGCACATACATTGCCATCAGAACACCAACACTCAACATTTATATTCCATTCTATTCCACTAACTTCCCATCACACTAATTAGATCATGTAAAGTTCTCCATGTACTCAGGCAATCCCCCCAATATTTGACCCTCCCTGTACCCTGGCAGGTGACTACTGTAGGAAAAGGGGTGTGCATTGTTCACGACATTCCTCTGCATGTCTTAGCATCACAGAGCCAGAACCCCATCGGGTTCATTATTGAGCACGCCACTTCCACATGAAGGATCTCCAGTATAGAAATTGTGTGCTGCATTGTTATACAGGCAGGCCTAAATGCTTTCGGGGGTCTGGGTCGGAGAGGGGAAGATATCTGATATCTACAAGGTTATGCAGGAGGCGGAGGAGGCGTCAGTAGAGGAGCTGAAAACGAAGTGGGAGGGGGAACTGGGGGAACAGATCGAAGACGGGACATGGGCTGATGCCCTGGAGAGGGTTAATTCTTCCTCCTCGTGTGCGCGGCTTAGCCTCATCCAATTCAAGGTGCTGCACCGGGCCCACATGACTGGGACGAGGATGAGTAGGTTCTTTGGGGGTGAGGACAGGTGTGTCAGGTGCTCGGGGAGTCCAGCGAACCATGCCCATATGTTCTGGGCATGCCCGGCACTGGAGGAGTTCTGGAAGGGGGTGGCGAGGACGGTGTCGAGGGTGGTGGGATCCAGGGTCAAGCCAGGATGGGGACTCGCGATTTTTGGGGTTGGGGTGGAGCCGGGAGTGCAGGAGGCGAAAGAGGCCGGTGTGCTGGCCTTTGCGTCCCTAGTAGCCCGGCGAAGGATCTTGCTACAATGGAAGGATGCGAGGCCCCCAAGCGTGGAGACCTGGATCAATGACATGGCGGGTTTCATTAAGCTAGAGAAGGTCAAATTCGCCCTGAGAGGGTCGGTACAAGGGTTCTTTAGGCGGTGGCAGCCTTTTCTCGACTTTCTGGCTCAACGATAGGGTACGGGGACAGCAGCAGCAGCAACCCGGGGAGGGAAAAGGGGAGGGAAAAGGGGGGGCTGACAATGACTATGTTTGTTTATTTAATTTTAATATTTTTAAAGTTCTTTTGTTGTTCATTAGGGTTGGGGGGGTGGGGGGATGTGATACATGCGCCGATACGGTCTGGGGGTGTCACAGTTATTATGGGTTATTTTGTTGCATTTCATTGTTTGTCATTATGTTTTATATTTTCTGTAAAAAATTCCAATAAAAATTATATTAAAAAAAATACAGGCAGGCCTAAATTGGGAGGAAGCACAGCAACAGGAACATCAGCAGTCTCATCAGATGAGGAAGACCAAGGTGAAAGCGAGGAAGCATCAGAAGAACGCCTTGCAGCCAAAGATATGAGGGATTAATTAAGTGCTCAGTGATCTTGTTGCCTTCTTATTTCCCTTACACAGACCCTCAGCTCTTTACCAGCCCTTCGTCGTTTCATAAGAAAGAATGTTAAAACCATTCAATCACCTACAAAATCAAAGACACGCTGACAATGCTACATTTGGTGTGAGGAGGGGAAAAAAACAGATAGAATGAGGGTGAAGAGGTGATGAATGTAAAACCAAGTGTGTTGAATGTAAAATGAGGAGAGAGTTCTGAGAGTAGTTGGTGGTTGTGTAAGTACTAAGATGTGAAAAGAAAATGGTGTTAGTTAGTATGTAGCATGAAGAGTGCAAAGGAAGAGGTGAGTGTCGTTGGAATGAGAAAGAGAGGTGTTGCAGTGTAACCTTGTGTTTTGATGCTAGAAGATGTAGGTGAACTAGTTATTGAGAGTGGTGGGGGAAGGGTGAAAGGAGTTTTATTAGGTACAATTAAACAAAATGGAGAGATGGCAAACTATGTGCACCTTTGCTGCTCTTGAGAGGTTATTGAACCTCTTCACATACTAAACCCAGATCCTGGGAGTATTGCAGCTCATACTGACCTATAATAATACTAATCTTTATTAGTGTCACAAGTCGGCTTACATTAACACTGCAATGAAGTTACTGTGAAAATCCCCTAGTCACCACACTCTGGCGCCTGTTCGGGTACATTGAGGGAGAATTCAGAATGTCCAATTCACCTAACAAGCACGTCTTTTGGGATTTGTGAGAGGAAACCGGAGAACCCAGAAGAAACCCACGCAGGCACAGGGGGAAAATGCAAAGTCTGCACAGACAGTGACCTAAGCGAGGAATCGAACCTGTGACCCTGGAGCTGTGAAGCAACACTGCTACCCACTGTGCTACCTTGCTGCCCTGAAAATGATAAGTGGGAGTCAAAAGTTTTCCATGCAAAGCACTGTTTATAAAATAAACAGGAAGAATACATCTTTGAGCCCTTGTTATAAAAATAATATTCAACCTACTAGAGTTGGGATATGAATTCACCAGGATGGTAACTGAGAGCAGAAGAAATAGCTATGATGGGGGGCCTAAAAAAACCTAAGGATATATATTCTCTGAACAAGTGTAAATTGAGAGGATTTGTTTGCTGATAACACCAATGGAGAAAGAGTGCTGGCACAGATACAATAGGTTGGGGCAGCACGGTAGCCTTGTGGATAGCACAATCGCTTCACAGCTCCAGGGTCCCAGGTTCGATTCCGGCTTGGGTCACTGTCTGTGCGGAGTCTGCACATCCTCCCCGTGTGTGCGTGGGTTTCCTCCGGGTGCTACGGTTTCCTCCCACAGTCCAAAGGTGTGCAGGTTAGGTGGATTGGCCATGATAAATTGCCCTTAGTGTCCAAAATTTCCCTTAGTGTTGGGTGGGGTTACTGGGTTATGGGGATAGGGTGGAGTTCTTGACCGTGGGTAGGGTGCTCTTTCCAAGAGCCGTTGCAGACTCGATGGGCTAAATGGCCTCCTTCTGCACTGTAAATTCTATGAATTCTATGAACCTTCTCTATGCTGAAATTTTGATCACATATGAATATGCCTGATGTATCGCCTGTGAATTCCCTTTTGCTCCTTTTCCTTTGGAATGTTATATCCTCATTCCTTACTTTTTATCATGGGAAATATAACAATCTATTGTTTGATACACCGAGTACCTCTGTTACTTTCTTTTTTATATTGACCTTGAAAGATTCCATTTAATCTTGGTATTTGTACAACTTTGGGTGTTCCCCACAGCAAATGTAAAGAGTACATAATTTATAGTTTATCAAATGCAATGTGGATAACCAGGATTCCAATTTAATTTACTTTGCTATTAGAAACCAGGAATTAGACTGAAGTTCTTTGCCAGGGGGTAAAGGCATAAAATTCATGCTCAAATGCTTCGTATTTATCAGGGAATAACTGCTTGTGGTCTTCATAAAGCAATCTGGGATTACACATGCAGGAAAGAATGCAGAATTTTTGATGTCATGTTGCATGTGGATTTACAATCCTGGATGATTCATATTTGAACAGTGTGTTCTGTATCCTCAGCAGCCGACATATTCATTCCTTTATCTAACTTTTTTGTTTGGCTGTTTTCAGCTCTGTCAGTGTACCCAAACTTCAGACTGAATATTTTCAGACGATTAATTTTGTGAATGAACAAACTTCTATCTGACATACATTTGCTATTCTGTTCAGGTATGATATGTTATCATTGTTTATGTGTCATCACAACTCGAAGATGACATTTCACTCCCAAATTGAGTCACAGCTTAGTTTCTTGTGCTTTCATGAAACAAATTCTAATTGAATGATGGAGGGATGTGAATAAAACAATGCAATAACACACACCATTTCCATGCTTTGTGGATTGACTGTCCGATTGGAGCAAGAAACTATGGGTAGATTTTGATGCCTACCACCTGGCAGATTTTGCGGTAGCATTCCAAAAATGGCAGGGAATTACCCACCGCCCCATTTCTCCGTCACTCTGGCTATTGCAATCTTATCCAAGAAGTGTTGCTGGGAGGCCACAGTGTCCATTTGATTTTGGAGACAGGCTCATTTAAAATTAAAATCAGCATTCAGTGAGGTATATTTACCTTTTTAGCACAGTGCTGTGTCAAGCACTGTTAAGTTGATGTTTTGTGGGCCTGCTGCCCAAAGTCTGCTCAAGGTGAAGGACTGTGCCTATACTTCTTGACAATTCCTCAACTAGCCCATTTCAGCTTCCTCAATTTACTTCACAGAACACTTACAAAGAATAGCTCGAAGTGAATGGAATCCCAGAATTAGGGAAGTACAGGGTATGGTTAGTGGTGTGTGGTTGGGAACGATCACTCAGATATATGTATGGGGCAAAATTATAGAAAAACATGAGGATGAGGATGAAGACTTTACAGTTAATTTGCAGGGCACATAAGAGCCCCGATTTACAGGACTTTGTGCAGAAGGGAGCAGAGGCTGGGGATTTAGAATTGTTGAAGAATATGAAGAATTAAATGGCACAGCCAGTGAAAGGCGCACTGCAGATATGACTTCATAGAAATTGGTGAGTACAATTGATTTTCATTGAGTGGAAGGAGAGCCTGAAAATGTTAGACAGTGGACAGGGATGTAGGAGAAAAAAGGTCAAAAAATGTCAGGAAGGTCAAAAATTGAAATCTGATAAGAGACCTTTGATGAGGTGAGGTTTTGTGTGATGAGAAAGAGTGAGGAGGTGGCTATGTGTTGGTGAGAAAGCTTATGTGGAGGATGAAGTTGAGGGTGGTGAGGTCGCTGGAGAAATGATAGAAGGCAGGGCAGCATGGTTGAATTCACAGAGAATGAGCAATCACTGTGTGAAAATTGTCTGTGGGTTCAAGAAACCTGAAGGACATAAACAGTGAAGATAAGTTGTTAAACAATCTTTACATTGAGGTAAACGGATGTGAACGGTGTAACATGGGAGTATCAGGACAGTTGGGCTGAAATGAGGGGTATATTGTAGTCTGGACTAATATTTTATTAATTAATGACAGAAAACTATGGGTTCCACTGTATGCGATTCTCTAATATTAACTCAAGGTTGACTGGGGTCTGTATTGTGAGTGCATGATCAGTTTTCCAGACTTAGGAGACTTGCATTTCTTCACAGAATTCTAATGACACAGGAGGAGGCCATTTGGCCCATTGTGCTCTGTCTCTCCAAACGGGCATCAGAGCGGGCAACAATCAGTAAGTCAAGTAATTACGTAATGCCCTCATGAATGTCTCGATTGAATCTGTCTCCACCACATCCCACAGCTGAACCACTCATTGTGTGAAAAAAAGAATTCTCACATCACATTTGCTTCTTTTGCAAATCAGTTTAAATCTGTGCCTTCTTGTTCTTGATCCTTTTGCGTGTGGGAACAGTTTCTCCCTATTTACTCTGTCCGGCCTCTTCATGATTTTGAACACCTCTATCAAATCTATCAAAGCCTTCTTCTCTCCAAGGAGAACACCTCTCCAATCTATCCTCATAACTGAAGTTTCTCATCCCTGGAACCACTTGTATAAATCTGTTCTGCACTGGTGGGTACAACAGGGGTGCCAATATTAGGAAATACAGCGTGAGGCTTGCCTCCAGCATCAGTGAGCCAATTTGAGGAAATTGAATATAAAATTATTTGATCATTAGTTTAATATGCCTGGTTTGCCATGTTGGATTGCAGTCGAGAAGAACATTCACATTTTTAATTTTAAAAGTGCCCTAAGTTCAAGTAATGCACGAGCATCCACAGTGATGAGTGTTGCTAAGGATGCAAATGCAACATTGACACATGTGATATCAATCTCATATTTCCATGGGATGGGCATGATACACGTTTTTTACAGTAGGCAGGAAACTTCAATGGATGGAAAAAGAACTGAGGACTCCTTTTCATTCCATAGAGCTATCTCTCTTCATTTGCGGAGGAGCGCTGAATGTACAATTGACTTTTATACCACACTCACCATTCAAAAGAAGAGTATAACAGAGATCCTTAATTTTAAGAGGGTACACTGTGCGGGGAAGAAGTAATTGATGGAGTTGGGCTGTAAGATTGTAAGAGAAGAATTGGTGCACTTAGAAATGCACTATATAGGGAATCCATAGTCAATTTACACCACTGAGTAAAAGATGCATTGAGGATGAGAGGAAACTTACATTTACAACAAAGGCTGACTCAGGTCACGCAACAAGGAATTGTTTCCTCAATGCCAGACCACAATTACTCCCTTGTGTTGTAACTTCAAGGATTTTCATTATCCCACCATCATTGTAGCCGGTAAATGGTTGAAGCAATGATTCTAAACAATGGGGCTTGGGGTTTCTGCTTGATTGTGCTAGCGTTTTTTGTGGAATTTATAAAAATATAGGTGTAATCGTTGGGAGAGATTGTGGAAATTTAAGTGCAAATTGTGGTCAGCACAAATCACATTTCTGTGATCTGTTGTGCTAGTTTTTTAAATATTACAGTGGAAGCTGGCCCCATTCACAAAACTAGCTACACCTCTAAGATGAATTAATCATCAGAGGGAGTTTCTCCTACATGTGTTTGTTGATAGGCTTTTGAGAAGGCTCCTAAAATTAAAAAAAGAATGACTTACTTTACGGGCAGCACGATAGCGCAGTGGTTAGCACTGTCGCGTCACAGCTGCAGCGTCCCAGGTTCGAGTCCCGGCTTGGGGTACTGTCTGTGCAGAGTCTGCACGTCCTCCCCGTGTGTGCGTGGGTTTCTTCCGGGTGCTACGGTTTCCTCCCACAGTCCAAAGATGTGCAGGTTAGTTACATTGGCCATGCTAAATTGTGTTCAAAAAAATGTTAGGTGGGGGTACTGGGTTACGGGAATAAGGGTGGTGGTGTGGGCTTTAGAAGGGTGCTCTTTCCTAGGCTAGGTGCAGACTCGATGGGTTGAATGATCTCCTTCTGCACTGATAATTATATGATTTATGACTTAAGTTCACACAGCACCTTTTTGGCCATCTCAAAATGCTACAGCCAATGCATACTTTTGAAGTGTAGTTATTCTTGTACTGCAGGAAACATGGTAGCCAATCTCCCAGAAACAGCAATGTGATAATGACCAGAAAATCTGTTTTTGTGATGTTAATTGAGGGATCAATACGGACCAGGACAGCAGGGATAATTCTGCTGTTCTTCTTCAAAATAGTGGGTGATTTTACATGCAACAGGACAGGGAGAAGTCCTTGTTTTAACATCTCATCCAAAAGATGGTACCTCTGACATTGCAGCACTCCCTCGTTGCTGTACTGGACTGTGAGCCTTGATTTTTGCGCTCATACCCTGGGGTGAGACTTGAACCTGGAATCTTGTGATTCAGAGATGAGAGTGCTATCTGAACCATAAATTAAGACAGATCATTTGAACGCAAGTATATTAATAGATATGTTTGAAATACTTTGAGTTTTTAAAAAATTACTAAGGATCTTACCACTAATGTAACTAGACTATGGTCCCCCATTGGAAAAAAGAAGTAATTTTCAGTAATTTAAAATCAGGGTTTCTTAAGGGTTATCACTATGATTTAAAGACCCATTTTCAGCTGTACTAACCAAAATGCCATAGATGACTATTAAATGTTTCAAGTATTTTTTAAAGAAAATTTTAAAAATAAAATTTCCAATTAATTGCTCTGGTTACATTTGACAAAGTGTAAATTATTTCGAAATGGATACAATTTGTGATGGAATTGCCAAAGAAACCCCACCTCTTGACCATTCGTTGTACTTATCTAGGGGCTACCTTAAATTCACTTTTCCTTCCACGGTGCTAGCACTATTCTCTGCCTTATTAATTTTAAACACATCCCCACAACTTTACTTAACCTCATGCCAGGTTTTTTTCTGTTAGCGTATAGAACATTCCATCAGGTTCGCAATTTCTGCCACAAAATTGACCTCAAAGCCCCAGGAATTTGAACTCTTAATTGAATCACATCAACAAAATTAAAATTAAAATGAATTCATGTACTTTTCGATTTCATTTCATTAATTTTTCAGTTAAGGAAGAAACGCAAACCAATGTTGTGTAGCTTTAGCATCAATAGCCAGAGTTCTGCAGTCTGATTGTAATGTGAACTCTATTTTCTAATAAATTGTAAGCAGGCATATTAGATACACAGTAATTCCTTTCTCTAAAAACGTGATATAATGAGATAAATTTGTGTTTGAGCTGTCTTAAAAGTAATTTAACTTTAAGATGTTAGTCAAATTATCTTTCACACTGAAAATGTTATTTAAAGTACAAGCAATGACAAATTAAATGAAAAATGGGTGGTAATAAAACAAATTAATGCCATTTTCAATTGTTGTTGCATGATCGTTTTATAAACGGTTAAATGAATTCGTGAAAAGGGAAATGAAAAAGTTATCACAGGAATGCAAATGACCAACAGAGGGCAATCATACCAGAGTTTCAGCTCCTGTGCTCACAATGGAATAGATGATGATTAAATGCATGTACTCATTTAAAGATTTTGGAAGTATTTATATTTTCATAAGAATGGACCTTTATATCTTAATAATTCAAGACTTAGAAATGCAGCAATGTCTTGCTCTTTATTGCATTTATTACACTGCCTCAGTATATTATGATAGGAAAATGTCCACATTAAATACAATACTCCATATTTAGAGAAAAAATGAAAAACTTGCATTTATAAAGGTCTTTTCATGACCACCGGATGTCTCAAAACACTATGCAGCCAATTAAGTGTTTTTTTTGAGGTATAGTCACTGTTTTAATGTAGGAAACGTAAAAACCAATTTGTGCAATACAAACTCCCACCAACAGTAATGTTGTGATAATGACCAGATTCTTTGATTTTGTGTTGATTAAGGAGAAACTATTGGTCAGTATACCAAAGATAACCTGGCCCCAGGATGTTGATAATGGGGGAATTCAGCAATAGTAATACCATTAAATGTCACCTGTGTGGTGCGAATGTCACTTGGCATCCATCAATTCAAGCTTGAATGCAGCCCAGGTCTTGCTGCATAAAGTCATAGACTGCTTTGGTATCTGAGGAGTCGTGAATGGTGCTGAATATTGTCCAATTATCAGTGAACGTCCCCAGTTCTGACCTTATGATGGAAGGGAGGTCTTTCATGAAGCAGCTGAAGATGGTTGACCCTAGGATGCCACTCTGAGAAGCTACTACAACAATATCCCAGGACTAAGATTATTTACCTCCAACAACCACAACCATCTTCCTTTGTGCTAAGTATGACAGCAACCAGTGGAAAGCTTTCCCTCTGATCCTCATTGTTATGAATAGTCCCAAGTGAGGTTTCCCAAAAGTTGTTGATCTGGGCAAGACCCCTCAATTTGTCATTGTCCTGTTAGGATACCCCTGAATTGTTACAAACCTGAGTGAGGAGGTAAGTCTGGCTCCTTGTCTTTATTCAACCCATCCTCAGCTTGTAGTTAGTAACAAGGTTTAATCTAACAAGGTTCCCTTTTCCTTGGATACCTTTTCCAGATTCAATAGTTATGTTCAGAAAGGAGCCAATTGAACAGCACAGCGGCGAAGTGGTTAACACTGCTGCCTCAAGGTGCTAAGGGCCTGGGTTCGATCTCGCCCACTGTCCATGTCGACATTCTCCCTGTGTCTGCGTGGGTCTCACCCCCACAACCCAAAAAATAGGGTGTAGGGTGGGTGAATTGGCCACGCTAAATTGCCAAAAAAGAATTGGGTACTCTAAATTTATTTTAAAAAAGGAGCCAATTTAACCAGGCCTTCTTAACTTAAGATAGTGTAAACTTATCTTAAGAAGATAAGGAGAAATAGTAAATCATGTACACCTACATTCATACAGATTAGCAGTATGAATTGAGTCCAATAGTAAATAAATATATATAAAAGCTTATATGGAACAGTGCTTGACTGTCTCACTGTCTGTGCGGAGTCTGCACGTCCTCCCCGTGTGTGCGTGGGTTTCCTCCGGTTGCTCCGGTTTCCTCCCACAGTCCAAAGATGTGCGGGTTAGGTGGATTGGCCATGCTAAATTGCCCGTAGTGTCCTAAAAAGTAAGGTTAAGGGGGGGGGGGTTGTTGGGTTACGGGTATAGGGTGGATACGTGGGTTTGAGTAGGGTGATCATTGCTCGGCACAACATCGAGGGCCGAAGGGCCTGTTCTGTGCTGTACTGTTCTATGTTCTATGTTGAGTTGAAAGTGTAGATGATATCGTTTGCGGGTGTCATGCGTTGATTCCAGTATAGTCGGCTTCTACAGGCGAGTATTTGATTCTTCAATTCAGGTGTTCTGTGGTTAGCTAGAAATATTTCAGTTCTTTTTTTCCAGCTGTGATCCTTTCTTGCTGGCTGGTTGACTTCCACGGTCAGAGAGAGAGTTTTAGAGATTAATGCTAAAGATAGCTATTTTTTCAGAGGTCCTGCTTCTGGTGCTGTATAACACACCTTTAGAGTGAAAAACGTCTAGCTGCTTTTCCTCACAACACACACATACACATACACCAGCAGGGCAGACACAGATAGACAGGCAAACATGCAGGCAAGCCAGCAAGCTTTAAACACCCTTCTTTGTTTATTCCAACTCGGAATCCACTAGTCAGTCTTGGGAGGCAATTGCACCTCGGATCTGTTAGATGAGATCGTCATTATGTTTCTTTGTCTTTATCGAAGATGATGATAATCAGTCTTTGGATGCTTTTATAAGTATCTTGTCTGGAATCAGAGGGAGGGGTTCAATTGTCACCAAGAGAAATACCCCTGCAGCCATTCCTCTCAGTGGCTAACTACATTCTCAGTTCCTTTGGGGTTTGTGTCCATTTTAAAACATAAAAGTCAGGTCTTTTTAAAATCCAATATTTCTGTATATAATTCCATTTTTTTTCATTGACTCCAGGCTTGCTTCGGCTCCTTGATGCCAAGTTTGTAACAATTCGGGGTATCCCAGCAGGACAATGACAAATTGAGGGGTCTCGCCCAGATCAACAACTTTTGGGGAACCTTACTTGGGACTATTCATAACAATGAGAATCAGAGGGAAAGCTCGCCACTGCTTGCTGTCATACCTAGCACAAAGGAAGATGGTTGTGGTTGTTGGAAGTGAATGCTGCCTTGATGTCTGGCCCACAGTACCTCATGGGTGCCTAGTTTTGAGCTGCTCATATCTGATCAAAATGTATCCCATTTAGTGCATGTTTTGTGCCGTACAACAAAATAGAGGGTATCCTCAATCTGAAGACAGGACTTTGTTTCCAGAAGAATTGTGTAATGGTTACTCCTATATACTGTTTTGCTTAGATCTATCTGTGACACGTAGATTAAAGAGGGCGAGGTCAAGTAGGTTTATCCATCTGGTGGGTTCTCACATCACTTGCTGCAGATTCAATCTAGCAGCTATGTTCTTTAGGACTCAGCCAACTCGGTCAGCAGAGGTGCCACTCTTGGTGATAGACATTGATGACACTAAAACAGAGAACAGTCTGTGCCCTTTCCCTCTGTGCTTCTTCCAACTGATGTTCAACATGGATGAATATTGATTCATTAGCTGAGGGGTAAGAGGGTGGCAAGTGGTAACCAGCAGGAGTTTTCCTTGCCCCCATTTGACCTAATGCAATGAGACTTTATGGAGTCGAGAGTTAATCTGGAGGACTCCCAGGGCAATTCCCAGGCCAACTCCCGCCCCACTATATACCAGTGTGCTGCCATCTCTGGTAGGTCTATCCTGTTGGGGGGACAGGGCATACCCAGGGATGGTGATGGTGTCTTGGACATTGTCTGGAAGGTATGATTCTGTGAGTATCACTCTGTCAGGTTGTTATCTGACTAGTCTGTGAGACAGCTCTCCCAATTTTGACACAAGCCCCCAGATGTCAGTAAGGGGCTTGGTAAACCAGAGATGTTCTGAAGTCTAGACCAATGCTGGGTAGTCTATCCAGTTTCATTCCTTGTCAAATTTTCTTGTAATGTTTTGATGCAACTGAGTGCACTTTTCAGAGTTGAGTTTACCTGGTCTGGAGTCGCATGTAGGCCAGATCAGGTAAAGACAACAGAATGCTTCACTAAAGGGTAACAATCAACAATGGGTTCGTGGTCACTATTACTGAGACTATGGTGGACGTTTATGGCCCTGTCATGGCAGGGGCAGGATCATAAATTGTGGTGAGTCCTTCAAAACTCCATTGTCTTTGGATTAGGATTGGAAAATTCTGCCAACAAGAGGGGCCATAAAATTCCACCCTATCTTTTAAATCCAGATTTACTGCTTAGTAGGATTTGAACCTGTGTTCGCCTCAGGCTTTTTAATTACTAGTCCAATGACGTTACCGCCCTGTCACCAGCTTCCCCATCTTAACATTGTATCTGTTTAGGCAGTCACCAGTCAAGCAATGTGATGATGCTTCCACTATTCAGTTCACTTGCACCTAATATGATGTAAATAGAAACAAAAGCTTGTTTAATTTTAAAATTTACTTTTTAAACCTCGTAAGGAGTATTTTGGATAATTTTGTATCACAAAATAACCAAAACCAGAATGATCATATCTCAGTGACCATGGCCGGGATTCTCCCCTACCTGGCGGGGCAGGGGGTCCCGGCGTATTGGAGTGGCGTCAACCACTCCGGCGTTGGGCCTCCCCAAAGGTGCGGAATTCTCCGCATGTTTAGGGGCCAAGCCCTCACAATGAGGGTCTAGGCCCGCGCCGGAGTGGTTGCCGCTCCGCCGACCGGCACGAACGGCCTTTGATGCCCCGCCAGCCGGGGCCGAAAGGCCTTCACCGGCCGACGGAAGTCTGCGCATGCGCTGGTGCGTCAGCGACTGCTGACTTCATACCGGCGCATGAACTGGGGAGGGGGTCTCTTCCGCCCCCGCCATGGTGAAGGCCATGGCGGGGCGGAAGAAAAAGAGTGCCCCCATGGCACAGGCCCGCCCGCTGATCGGTGGGCCCCGATCGCGGGCCAGGCCACCGTTGAGGCCCCCCCCGGGGTCAGATTGCCCCGCGGCCCTCCCCCCAGGACCCCAGAGCCCGCCCGCGCCGCCAATCCCGCCGGCACCAGAGGTGTTTTGATTCCCGCCGGCGGGAAAGACCTGTCAGCGGCGGGACTTTGGCCCATCGCGGGCCGGAGAATCGCCGCGGGGGGCCCGCTGACCAGCGCAACGCGATTCCCGCCCCCGCCGAATCTCGGGGGGGGGGGGGGGTCGGAGAATTCAGGACACGGCGGGGGCGGGATTGACGCCGGCCCCGGGCGATTCTCCGACCTCCCAGGGGGTCGGAGAATTCCGCTCCATATAACAATTGAATAGAATATGACACCACCTTGGAAACATATTTTTAAAAACCCATTGGAGCTGGGAGTGACATTAATGCCTGTTAACTTGTTTGGCATTCTTCTGAAAATATTGGCAACAATAATTTCTAGGCTTATGCTGTCAATTTCATTATTCTACGTAACATTTTACTGGTAATATTTAATGGAGCATGAGCACCCCAAAATATTATCATGAGGTAAGTAGTTAATTTCTATTGATGCATTTAGATTTAAACATGAGTTGCTAACAGACAAACCGAGAGTGAAATAAGACAAGCTTATAAGGAAGTCATGTGTTCCTGCCAGCTCTATGCTACTGCAATCCAAAATTTATCCCAGCGCCCTATACTTTCTGCATGGCCTTTAATTGTCAAATGCTTACCTAATTGTTCTTAAGGAATGCAATAATCTCTGCCTCAACTATTCCCTGTGGCAAAGTATTCCATGCTTCAACAGCCTCAGCTTATAGAAATTCTTCCTAAACTCTCTTCTTACAGTTGATGACAATTTTGAATTTTTGAGTCCCTCATCATTAATTTCCTAACTAGAAGGAATATTATTTCACCATAAGGGGTACAAAAAGGAATGAAATAATAAGCAACCCCATAATGCTACAGATCCACACGAAAAGGACAAAGAAAGAGCAGATAATGACATGGACGGAGCTATGTCGAACTGTTTATTGAATGAAGGAGCAACAGTGATGACAGGTTAAGATTTGGAATGGAGGTGGCCTTGAATCCCTTGGAGATACTATATCTGCAGAGCTAGAGCCATGTTCAACAACACAGTTCATTAGCCTTTTGTAGGATCTAGCTGGAGTGGCAGGACACTTGATCATCTTTAGAGAAAGCCACCTCACCTGGTCTTCTTTCTGCACAATCTTTAATGCTGAACAGCCCAGATGGATCCTTACGAATTGTTATCATAGCTGTCAATATTGTTTTTCTGCTAGGGGATATGCTCAATGTTATTTGTCTTTCCATGTAGCCACTCAGTTTGTCAAAACTAACAGTCGTAGATTCTAAAAGGTGAGGACCCAAAATGCCAATGGCACTGACTAGAATTTTACCGTGGAGGATGAGAGTGAGAGTGTTCCCACCACCAATGTAAAAGTCAGCTGGCTTGCCCTGCTGCCATTTCATGGTTTTCGGCCATTAACTGGCATGAAGGAGGTTTTCCTCTCCATTGAGGAAGAATCATCTGCCTCCAACAGCTGCCAGTCAATCAAATGGCTAGCAGGTTTCTTGTCCCTACAAGTCCCACCAGGAGCAGTGGCCACTGCTGGGACTACAGTTAGTCCTGAAAAAGTGGTGCTGTGATGGAGCCTGCACATTAAGGTAAATCTCTAGTCTCACCAGGGCCAGACTGGAAGACCTAGAAGATGGAGGCATAGGGCTGCTGGTTGGCTTTGGTGGGGGGAGGGGAATTGTAGGGTGGGAAGACCTGTGGGACACCAGCTTTCCCAAGTTAACGTGCCAGTGCCTGCCTCCAACACTGTGAGTAAAATTGTGGCTGTGCAAGAGGAGGCCCTTAATGGCTATTCATTGGGTCATGGGCAGGCCGCCTTGGGAACATAGGACCATAGGATTTGGGAGTAGGCCATTCGGGCCTTCGGGCTTGCCCTGCCATTTGATAAGATCACGGATGATCTGATTGTGGTCTTATCTTCACTTTCCTGTTTGCCCCCCATTAACTCTCTTGACTCTCTTGTTTATCAAAAATCTATCTGACTCAGCCTTGAATAAATTCAATGACCTCCTCTGTTATTTTGGGAAGATAATTCTGCATACTAATGACCCTCAGAGAGAAGGAAAGCCTCCTCATTTCTGTCTTAAAAGAGAGACCTCTTGGGTGTGATCTTCTGCTGTTCATGCTGGTGGGATCCTCTGGGCCTGCCGATGGTGCACCCACGCCAAGAATTTCCCAGCAACGTGGGATAGATTCAATGGGACATCCCAATGACAAAGGCGGGACCAGAAGATCCCAAACCAGCCAACTGCGGGCCTCCTGCCGCCGCCAAAAATACGCTATGAGGAGGCCAGACAATCGCACTCCTTATTTTTAAACTGCATTCCCTAGTTCCAGTCTCCCACACAAGAGGAAACACCCTCCTGGTATCCACGCTATGAAGTCCCCTCTGCATCATATGTCTTTCAAGAAGATCATCTCTCATTTTTTAAAACTCCAATGGATAAAGGCCCAACCTGTTCAACCTTTCTTCATAAGATCAGCCCTTCATCCCAGAATCATTCCTGGTGTTCCCATCACCTCTGGTAACATGGCACAGCAGCTGGAACAGTGCTCATGTTATGATGCCCAATTTTATAATCTGTCTTCGTCTGTCAACCTCTCGCGGGATGGTGGGCGGCACGGGGTGAGGGGTTGGTGTTGGAGAGCGGAATAAAATCCAGTCCACTATGATAATATAAGGAAGTAGTTCAGACGTAGGGGAGGATTTTTAATCTCTTCCCACTGACAGAGTCTCCCGGTTCCGCCAAAGACTACTTCCCCACGGCGAGACCAGAAGATCCCACCAGTGGCCAATGACGAGCTGCCTCTGCTGCCAAAAACATGCCATGGGAGGTGGGGGCAGAACATCCCAGCCATCATTTGAATTGTGGTTTTGTATTACACTGCAGATGACTGTGAAGGTGCTTTATGATCTATGATATCCTGTATCTCCAAAAATATCTCATGCCTGATTTCCTTTGATCAACACATTCCACCATCCTAACATTAACTTCAGTTTTGCCTGAGCTCTTTGGTATCATCTCAGTTGAATTTTGCCTTGGCCTCAAGAGCAGCTATTCCCTAGTACTTGGACCATGTTTGGATCAAAGATGTTCAAGGACATAGCTGGATAATTTTCCATATTGATGTATGGCTGCAGTGGAGCAGCTTGGCATGGAGGCTAGCTAGTTATAATGCACAGTTCCTTTGCATTACAGCTGGGATTCTGTTGTGACACAACCTTTGTTACATTCAGTGTACTCAGAAGTTTTATACTGTTGCATGGGGCGGCATGTTGCGCAGTGGTTAGCACTGGGACTGCAGCACTGAGGACCCGGGTTCGAATCCCGGCCCTGGGTCACTTTTTGTGGATAGTTTGCAGATTCTCCCCATGTCTGCGTGGGTTTCACCCCCACAACCCAAAGATGTACAGGGTAGGTGGACTGGCCACGCTAAATTGCCCCTTAATTGGAAAAAAATGAATTGGGTACTCTAAATTTATAATTAAAAAATATATAATGTTGCTTGGAGTGAACTGATTTCATTGGACACTAGCATTTAAGACAGTATAGACCTCAGAAGGAGTCTCATTCACTGTATTTTTGGATGAATATACTTTCATTCATCTGCTGGATAGCAACAAGGAAGTTCAGAAGGAGAAGAAGTACTAAAATGAGGCGGAGACAAGAATCCACAACCCCATCACCCTTGCCTGGAAGAAAGAGAGCACGCAAGGTGATCTCAGTGATGCTTTATTGTGACCATCTTCAAGTAAGGAAACAGGTCCGACTGTGGAAATTACAGAGGGATTTGCACTCCGCCACGGGAAAGGTCATCATGAGAATATTCCTCAACCACCTCCTCCCAGTGGCTGAAGAGCTCCTACCTGAGTCTCTGCACAGCTTCCGCCTATCAAGAAGCACAATGGACATGATCTTCAGCACGCGACAAATCTAGGAAAAGTACAGGGAGCAGCATCAACCTCTGTACATGGCCTTCTTTGACCTTGCAAAGCCTTACCGTGAGGGTTTGTGGAACATCCTCCTCAAATTCAGCTACCCACAGAAATTCGTCACCATTCTCTGCCTTCTCCACGATGACATGCAAGCTGTGATCCTTACCAACGAAACCACTATAGACCCAATACGTGTGTAAACATTGGGGTCAAACAGGGCTGCATCATACCTTTCACTGTATCTCGGCACACGTGACAATAAACAAATCCAATTTGGAGGGCCGAAGGGCCTGTTCCTGTGCTGTAATTTTCTTTGTTCTTTGTAATCCAATCCAATCATCACACCAATGCTCTTCTCCATCTTCCTCACAGCAGCACTCCACCCGGTCACCCTGAAGTTCCCCGTTGGAGTGGAGCTAACCTACTGGACAAGCAGGTAACTGTTCAACCTCCAACACCTCCAGGCCAGAACCAAGATCACCACAACCTCTGTCATTGAGTTGCAGTAAGCAGACTATGCCTGTGTGCGCACATTCAGAGGTTGAGCTACAAACCATCGTCGATGCATTCACTAAGGTATATGAGAGAATGGGCCTCAGACTAAACATCCGGAAATATAAGGTTCTCAGCCCTCTCCTACCACACAAAACTATCTCCCGACCATCAAGATCCACGGTGATCGGGGTTCCTGTTACTGTTGTTGCTTGTATTTTCTGATATATGAGATGGTACTGTTGTGTTTTGTAAATGTTTTGATATGAAATTTTAAAATTTCAATAAAAATATTGTTTAAAGAAAGATCCACGGTGAGCCCCTGGACAATGTAGATCATTTCCCATATCTCGGGAGCCTCCATCGGTGCTAGCATACATTGACGGTAAAATCCAGCATCGACTCCAATGTGACAGTGCATCTTCGGATACCGAAGGAGCAGAGTGTTCAAAGACCGAGTCGTCAAATCCAGCACCATGTTCATGGTGTATGGAGCAGCCATGGTCCCCACCTGCCTGCATGCATCAGTAACATGAACAGCAGGCACCTCAAATCCCTGGAGAGGTATCATCAACGTTGCCTCTGCAAAATCCTGCAAATCCACTGGCAAAAAAGGCATACCAACTTGAACGTCCTCCCCCAGCCCAATATCTCCAGTATCGCGGCCCTGGTCATGCTCAACCAGATGCGATGGACAGACCACATTGTCCGTGGGCCCGACACAAGACTCCGAAAATACTCCGAGCTACACAATGGCAAGCAATCACTAGGAGGGCAGAGGAAATGTTACAAGCACACTCTGAAAGACTCCCTAAGTAAATGCAACATCCTCATCGACATATGGGAATTGGTTGCCTTAGAATGCACAAACTGGAGAAGAAACATCCACCAAGCCACCAATCACCTTCAGCGTCACAGGGTGGAGCATGCAGAGGCCAAACGTAAACAACAGAAAGAGAGCGCAGACTACAGAGCATTCCACCCACCTCATCAAACACCACCTACCTGCCAAACCTGTGGCAGAGTTTGCGACTCCATATTGGACCATTCAGCCACCACAGAACCCACTTCCCCTGAGTGGAAGCAAGTCGTCCTCGACCTTACGTGACTGCCCAAGAAGAAGCAACGAGGATGTTCATTGAGTTTCCTCTTGATGTTAATTGCCCAATTGTCCACTGCTATTCTCATCTCAATGTGGCAGGATTAACAAAATTAGCTGTGATCTGTTAGTCATGGAGCTGCTTAGCTCTGGATTTTAGCGCTAAGCCATGTACAGTAGCTTCACTAGATTACCACCTGATTCTAAAATATGCCTGATGTTGTCCTGCTACACACTGCATTGAATCAGGGTTGGTCTCCTGTTGCTAATGAAACAGTCAGGAATGAGCTCAGCCATGATAGTGGTGGCACAGGCATAGACATCTGCTGCTGCTGATGGCCCACGTAGCCTCATGAATTCAAATGCTGGAGCTGCTAGATCATCCTTCGGATCACCAACACTAGGATATGCTTGTTATGGGCTCAAACATTTTCTTCACAATGACTGTGCAATTGTTGCTCCTTCCAAAGTTGTTATGTATTGATGATAGGTAGGTTGGTGAGGATGAAGTAAAATGTCTGGTTCTCTCAACACCTGATGTACAGTGCCTGGCATCTGTGTTCTTTCAGACTAGCTCAGTCAGTGATGCTAACAAACTACTCATGGTGGTAGATATTTTGTTCTGTTGCATTTGTCAGAACCTCATCCCTGTAAAATGCACAGATGTGTTAATTGAATGTGGATCATCAATGATAAACATTGGGAGTTTTTTTTTGTCCTTGGCCAATCTGTAACAATGATGTTTCATGGTCTAGAGTGAAACATAGAACATAGAACATAGAACGATACAGCGCAGTACAGGCCCTTCGGCCCTCAATGTTGCACCGACATGGAAAAAAAACTAAAGGCCATCTAACCTACACTATGCCCTTATCATCCATATGCTTATCCAATAAACTTTTAAATGCCCTCAATGTTGGCGAGTTCACTACTGTTGCAGGTAGGGCATTCCACGGCCTCACCACTCTTTGCGTAAAAAACCCACCTCTGACCTCTGTCCTATATCTATTACCCCTCAATTTAAGGCTATGTCCCCTCGTGATAGCCACCTCCATCCGCGGGAGAAGGCTCTCGCTGTCCACCCTATCTAACCCTCTGATCATTTTGTATGCCTCTATTAGGTCACCTCTTAACCTTCTTCTCTCTAACGAAAACAACCTCAAGTCCATCAGCCTTTCCTCATAAGATTTTCCCTCCATACCAGGCAACATCCTGGTAAATCTCCTCTGCACCCGTTCCAAAGCTTCCACGTCCTTCCTATAATGAGGCGACCAGAACTGTACGCAATACTCCAAATGCGGCCGTACTAGAGTTTTGTACAACTGCAACATGACCTCATGGCTCCGGAACTCAATCCCTCTACCAATAAAGGCCATCACACCATAGGCCTTCTTCACAACCCTATCAACCTGGGTGGCAACTTTCAGGGATCTATGTACATGGACACCGAGATCCCTCTGCTCATCCACACTGCCAAGAATTTTACCATTAGCCAAATATTCCGCATTCTTGTTATTCTTTCCAAAGTGAATCACCTCACACTTCTCCACATTAAACTCCATTTGCCACCTCTCAGCCCAGCTCTGCAGCTTATCTATGTCCCTCTGTAACCTGCAACATCCTTCCGCACTGTCTACAACTCCACCGACTTTAGTGTCGTCTGCAAATTTACTTACCCATCCTTCTGCTCCCTCCTCTAGGTCATTCATAAAAATGACAAACAGCAACGGCCCCAGAACAGATCCTTGTGGTACGCCACTCGTAACTGAACTCCATTCTGAACATTTCCCATCAACCACCTTCTTTCAACTAGCCAATTTCTGATCCACATCTCTAAATCACCCTCAATCCCCAGCCTCCGTATTTTCTGCAATAGCCGACCGTGGGGAACCTTATCAAACGCTTTACTGAAATCCATATACACCACATCAACTGCTTTACCCTCGTCCACCTGTTCAATCACCTTCTCAAAGAACTCGATAAGGTTTGTGAGGCATGACCTACCCTTCACAAAACCATGCTGACTATCCCTAATCATATTATTCCTATCTAGATGATTATAAATCGAATCTTTTATAATCCTCTCCAAGACTTTACCCACCACAGACGTTAGGCTCACCGGCCTATAGTTACCGGGGTTATCTCTACTCCCCTTCTTGAACAAAGGGACCACATTTGCTATCCTCCAGTCCTCTGGCACTATTCCTGTAGCCAATGATGACCTAAAAATCAAAGCCAAAGGCTCAGCAATCTCTTCCCTGGCTTCCCAGAGAATCCTAGGATAAATCCCATCAGGCCCCGGGGACTTATCTATTTTCACCTTGTCCAGAATTGCCAACACTTCTTCCCTACTCACCTCAATGCCATCTATTCTAATAGCCTGGGTCTCAGCATTCTCCTCCACAATATTATCTTTTTCCTGAGTGAATACTGACAAAAAGTATTCATTTAGTATCTCGCTTATCTCCTCAGCCTCCACACACAACTTCCCACCACTGTCCTTGACTGGCCCTACTCTTACCCTAGTCATTCTTTTATTCCTGACATACCTATAGAAAGCTTTTGGGTTTTCCTTGATCCTACCTGCCAAAGACTTCTCATGTCCCCTCCTTGCTCGTCTTAGCTCTCTCTTTAGATCCTTCCTCGCTTCCCTGTAACTATCAAGCGCCCCAACTGAAACTTCACGCCTCATCTTCACATAGGCCTCCTTTTTCCTCTTAACAAGAGATTCCACTTCTTTGGTAAACCACGGTTCCCTCGCTCTACCCTTTCCTCCCTGTCTGACTGGTACGTACTGATCAAGAACACGCAATAGCTGTTCCTTGAACAAGCTCCACATATCCAGTGTGCCCAACCCTTGCAGCCTACTTCTCCAACCTACACATCCTAAGTCATGTCTAATGGCATCATAATTGTCCTTCCCCCAGCTATAACTCTTGCCCTGCGGGGTATACTTATCCCTTTCCATCACTAATGTAAAGGTCACCGAATTGTGGTCACTGTCTCCAAAGTGTTCACTTACCTCCAGATCTAACACCTGGCCTGGTTCATTACCCAAAACCAAATCCAAAGTGGCCTCACCTCTTGTTGGCCTGTCAACATATTGTGTCAGAAAACCCTCCTGCACACATTGTACAAAGAACGACCCATCCAATGTACTCGAACTATATCTTTTCCAGTCAATATTAGGAAAGTTAAAGTCTCCCATAACAACTACCCTGTTACTTTCGCTCTTTTCCAGAATCATCTTCGCCATCCTTTCCTCTACATCTCTAGAACTATTAGGTGGCCTATAGAAAACTCCCAGCAGGGTGACCTCTCCTTTCCTGTTTCTAACCTCAGCCCATACTACCTCGGAAGAAGAGTCCCCATCTTGCACCCTTTCTGCCACCGTAATACTGTCCTTGACTAGCAGCACCACACCTCCCCCTCTTTTGCCCCCTTCTCTGACTTTACTAAAGCACCTAAACCCCGGAACCTGCAACAACCATTCCTGTCCCTGCTCTATCCATGTCTCTGAAATGGCCACAACATCGAAGTCCCAGGTACCAACCCATGCTGCCAGTTCCCCTACCTTATTTCGTATACTCCTGGCATTGAAATAGACACACTTCAAACCACCTACCTGAACACTGCCGCCCTCCTGCGAAGTCAAATCTGTGCTCCTGACCTCTCTACTCTCAATCTCTCGCACCCCAAAACTACAATCCAGGTTCCCATGCCCCTGCACTTAGCCGGTGGCATGCTCCCATCTCTGGTGGGTCTGATCTGCCAGTGGAATAGGACATTGCCAGTGGTGTTTATGGGATGATGACTCTCACATGACGTAGTCATACCCTCAAATTTTTTAATATCTTGAGCACCAGTCCCCAATTATTGACAAAGACAAAATCTTACAGAGTTACCCAATCTTTCCCCTTATTTTTGAACTTGATAGAAATATTTTGTTAGGTAATTTTAGAAGACATTAAGTGAAAACGCACATTTGCAGAACTGGAGTTTGCAAAGGCGAGACCTGGTAATTAGTGAATCCAGGCACCTTCATTGTTATTTTTCTGATCCTAGCCTACAAATTACTATTAGTTACTGATAGCATTGAGGTTCGCACATTAAATATCATAACCATAAGGACTCTGAACTGCCTCTGACAGAGGATTCATAACCAAGATTAATACATTTTGTTGCACAAATTCAATGACTACCTGATTAAATGCCAGACAAATGCTTTTGTTGTTTCTGTTTGTTGATCTTGGCTTTATTTTAAATCAGGAATAAAACTCACTCTGTCAAACGAGCTAAAATATTCAACAAAATCTTTCAGTGCTGCTACATTTGCGATTAACTCATTTGCATTCTGAACAGTAATGGATTTTCCCTATTATGCTTCCTTGACTGTGAGAAAAACATTAGTGGATTCCTGCTGGTGCCTTCAAGATGAGAGGCTCCACATGGCTGTGTCTTTCTCAATGAAGACCTCTTTGTACACTATTTTCCTCAGGGCACATGTTCTGAGGGGCCATGACAGATTCTGTTATCACGCAGACATTTCAATTTTGATGACAATCGCCCCCTTCCAAAAAACATTTTTCTTCATTATGCCAGTTTCTCCAAAAATTTTACATTGAAAACTAAGGAAATTGAGCTTCATATTTTCTCACAGGCAAAAAAAAATCAAAACAAGTCATGAATAAACAAGGCATCTCTAATCAACGGATCAGGAATTGTTAATCTAATAAGACTGCAATGCTAAATTGACATACATTTGCTTATGTGGCAAAAAGAAAACTGCTCATGAAAACAGACTTAATACACAAAAATGTTACTTCATGTTTGTGGAATGTGGGGAATTTCAGTAAAAGAGCCTTAATTAGCTGTACAAAAAACAAAATTGTGTGCTCACTAAAACCAAGCAGGGACAAAAATGTCTTGTGGTACAGTATTTCACTGCTTTGCACTTCCAGCTCTCATTTCAAAAAAACAGAGACACAGAGGTCCAAAGCTACTGATTTCTGGCATTTGAATGTGGAATACTGAAGGGCTGCTTATACTGAGCACCCCTACGCAACCTGTGTCATCCTCAATTTCTAGCAATCACACTAACTTAAAACAGACCCTGTGATCTGAAATGCAAGATAGCGCTTTGTGTGCTATTAAGTCAGACTGATAGTTTTCTGTCAGGGTCCAATTAGTAAAATACAAAGCACAGTTTTTTACTTTACATTTTCCATGACCTTTCCTCAGTTTAATAGTTTGTCACTAAATAAAATAGCATTTCCATTGTAGCTTCATGTTTCTGTGAATTATACAGCTGAGTCTAAAAGTGTGCTGCTACAAGCGGCAGCCAGAACCACACTAGTAGAGCTTTGAAGTGGAATAGATGATTTGAATGTAAACAATGTTGCATACTGCACTTTTTCTTGAAAATAAAAATAGTGCAAAGAATAGCGATGCAATTTTGGTAAATATCATCAATGAATCATGTCCTCACTTCCTAGCTGCAAACATAATTTGATATCCTGGGCGAAATTCTCCGCACCCGCGGAAAGTCGGCAAACGGTCGTAAAAATCGGGACCGTTTTACGACGGTCGCGAAGGCTTCATTTCCCGACCGATTCACTTCCTGGAAATGGGCTAGCAGCGCGGCCGCGTCAATTACGTGCGTGATGACGACGGAACGCGACGACGACACGAACCCGCCCATGTGACGCCGCCCGACGCCGTAAAAAGGCGCGGGCGACCACAGAATCTGTCGGGCAGGATGTCGGAGCCTAGGCGAGCTGCACCTCGCTTTATTGATGCAGACGTCGAGGCGCTGCTCGATGCCGTGGAGCAGAGGAGGGGCATCATCCGCCCGCGGAGAGGGCATCGCCAACCTGCCAGCACGGTACGCCAGGCCTGTCGTGACGTGGCTGCTGCCGTCAGTGCTGTGGGGCAGACCCCTCGCTCAGCAGAGCAGTGCCGAAAGAAGCTACATGACCTCACCAGGTCTGCCAGGGTAAGTGCCATGAGGGTGCCCCCTAGTCACAACCATCCCTCCCCCTTAACTGCCCGGGGGGGGGGGGGAGAGGGATTGGGGCAGAGTTATTTGAGGGTGGTTCACAAAGTTGTCACAGACCCAGCGCTCTGGCCCCGAGGAGAGATGCAATCATCTGATGACAACTTGCCCCCCCCCCCCAAACTGTGCCAGTATCAGAACGGACTTCTGAGACCTACCGTTTTGTAATGATCTACCTATGTTTCCTCCCCCAACAGGCCAAGGCCGGTCATAACCACCGTGAGCGGCACAAGACTGGAGGGGGTTCGCCCAACATGCACCCCCTCAGCACCTTTGAACAGAGGGCACTGGACCTTGTTGGGGGGTCTGCCACCCGCGATATCGCGCAATGCGAGGTTGGCGGAACTGCAGCAAGTGAGACAACCCTCCCTGACAAACACCCTCCCCCCCCCCCATCCTCTGTCCCTTCACACACCCTGCCCACTGGGACACCTCCCCATCCTCTGTCCCTTCACACACCCTGCCCACTGGGACCGTCCAGCGGCCTGCCGAGCAAATCGAAATAACCCGTCTCATTCTCTTCCCTAGGACGTGATGCCGAACGACCAGGGCCGTCTGGCTGCAGACGGAGACACGAATCTGCCGCCACCTCACCCGGGGCCTCACAACAGAGGGTGCCCGATCAGCGGGCAGCCCTATCTGCCCCAACCCAATCTGCGGACCAGGACGCACAGAGGGTTCGAGGTCCACCACCACCACCAGAAATGGCCAGGGACAACCCTCCTGTCGCTGAGCGGCCCCACACCCTGGACGAGGACCTAACCATTGAGAGCGTCGGGCTTGCGGCACTGCTTTCTCCCACCACTTCCATCATCCCAGAGATACACACCCCGGCGGGCCTATTTAGTGATGAGTCTCCTGGGGCACAGTCTGGTTGTCACATCACAGATGAGCAGGTACAGCAGGTGGAGGTCGGAGCAACAGAGGGCCCGGACTCGCAGAGGCCAGACCAGGCCCAGGATGCAGCTGGCTCCCAGACGTTTTCGGAGTTCCTGGAGTTTCTCAACCCACCCGCACAGCCGATGCCTCAGGAAACCCAGGGAAACAATGACGGGATGAGGGCTTCCTTCCAGACTCTGCAGACGCTGTTAGAGGAGTCGATCCGCGTCCAAGAGCAGGGAGTGGTGCCGCTCATGGCAGAGACCCAGTCCGACACCGCACGGGTGGCATCCGCGGTGGAGGCAATGGGTCAGGTTATGCAAGACGTTGGGATTAATGTGCACGCGTCATCCTCGGCCCTGGACAGGGTTGCCCTCTCACAGGCAGCAATGTGCCAGAGCCAAACCGACATTGCCGGCGCCCTGCGGGCCATGGCCGAGTCTCAGCAGGTCATTGGCCAGTCGCAGCAGTCAGTCGCCGAGAGCATCAACCGCCTGACACATGTGCTGGATGGCGTCGTGCACAATCAGGTTGAGATCGCACAGTCCCTGGCGGGAATGTCTAACTCCCTGGACTCCGTCTCTGCAAACCTTCGGATCCTGGTGGATACCGTTGCAGGCCTCCAGGACTGGCAGCGCCAGGTGTCGGTGGTGCGACGGGGAACCTCCCCGCTCGCACCTCTGTCCCAAAGTGAGGCCCGGGGGCCACCGGGCTCCCCGAGGGAGGAGGAGGTTTCGGGGCCCGTCCCATTAACTCCATCACGGGACGTCCCGGAATTCTCGGCCTCCCCCCGTCCCATCCCTGGTGCATCGGGTGGGCAGCAGGCAGAGCAGGGTGGCACAATGTCACCCGAGACGCCCGCAGAGCAGCCTGGCCCATCAAGGCCGGGTCGCCCCAGGAAACGCTTGGCCAAGGAGAAACGAGTCGAGGGGGGCGATTCGCAGCAATCCTCCTCCACTCCTGCTGTATCATCTGGGGATTCACTTAGACGTAGTGGTAGGGCCCGTAAGGCAACTAAGATAGACACTGAGTAAGTTGGCACGGGTGAAGGGCACAGTTTAGTTGTAGGGGTAGGGCACCTGTAAATAATTGTTAATATTAAACACACTGTTCCACCTTACTTGTAATACCGTGTGATTGTTCCACAGCCACAGGAATCGTGATGGTGACCGAGTGTCGCTGGGGGTGGCGGGTGGTGAAACCTCGGTGCCGGGTGTGCAGTCCCTGCCCCTACCCCCCTCCCACAGCTAGCCCACGCAGGCACGTGATGGAGTGTCAGTGACGAACTCAGCGGCCACCAAGGTGGATGGTTCAGCTATTGCCATGGGTCAGACTCTCTCTAACGATTCTGAGCTCACAGCTCTTCGCAGAGCGGGCTGTCATCATTCCACATGGCACTGATCACACCCGCTGACACAGCCATCAATGTTGTGCCATTCCGTCTGGACCCAGTGATAAGCGTCATGTCGAAGTGGAGCAGTGTACACTGAGGGGGGGGGGGGGGGTTTGGTGGTGGCAGTTGTGTGGTGACCCTCTGCATGACTAGCGATGCAGGTGGTGGTTTGGTGTTCATCGGGGACGTCACATGCGATGCGTGAACCGTGCTGCCACCATGGCGTCGCGTGCCCGCCGTCCTTGCCGGGTCCGTCGTGCCGCCTCCTGGACATCACCAGCACCTGGGTCGTGTCTGCGTGCTGCGCCCGCCACTCCACCAGCGTCCTCCTCCTCCTCCTCCTCCTCCTCCTCCTCCTCCTCCTCCTCCTCTGTGCTGGCACCACTGCCACTAGCTTCTCCCTCCGCCTCCTGCAACAGGTCATCTCCCCTCTGCATCGCGATGTTGTGCAGCGCACAGCAGACCACTACAATGCGAGCGACCCTGTCGGCCTGGTACTGCAGGGCCCCTCCGGAGCGGTCCAGGCACCTGAATCTCATCTTCAGGAGGCCAAGGCAGCGCTCCACCACACCCCTGGTTGCTGCATGGGCCTCGTTGTATCGTGTTTCCGCATTGGTCTGAGGCCTCCGTATCGGCGTCATCAGCCAAGACCTCAGCGGATAACCCCTGTCACCTAGCAACCAGCCCCTCAGCCGGGGGGGACGTCCCTCAAACATCGCAGGGATGAACGACTGCGCTAGTATGTAGGAGTCATGCACACTCCCTGGGAACCTTGCACAGACGTTCAAGAACCTCATGTGGGGGTCGCATACCACCTGGACATTAATGGAGTATGTCCCTCTCCTGTTTGTGAACACGTCCCTGTCCACAGCAGGCGGGCGCATGGGGACGTGAACACAGTCGATTGACCCCTGAACCCTCGGTATCCCGGCCACACTGGCAAATCCACGGGCTCGTGAGTCTTGACTTGCTCGGTCCTCGGGAAAGGTGATGTAGCGATCGGCGATGGCATAGAGGGCGTCGGTCACATCCCGGATGCACCTGTGCACCGATGACTGGGAGATCCCAGAGACGTCCCCGCTCGGAGACTGGAAGGAGCCGGTAGCATAGAAGTTCAGAGCGACCGTCACCTTGATGGCTACCGGGATCGCGTGTCCTCCCCCCGTTCCACGTGGGGCGAGGTGCGACAGGAGTTCGCAGATATGTATCACCGTCTGCCTACTCAGCCGGAGTCTTCTCCTGCAGGTGATGTCCGGCATTGTTAGGAAAGAGACCCGGACACGGTACACCCTCGGCTTTGGTCGTCGCCTCTGACGCCGTGGCTGCACCCTCACTCTCTCCTCTTCCTCTTCCTCCTCCTCCTCCTCCTCCCCCCCCCCATGCTGCTCGACGACTGGCAACTCCTCGGCCCTTCCCTCTGCTGCTGCAGCTGGCCCTGCAGCCACTGCGGGTTGTGGGTGTGGATGCTGCTGCATCTCCAAATCCAGTAGAGCTGCCCCAACCACTGCGCAGAACATAGCCGTTCTGTTCCCATGCATCGTGCTAACCTACAGAAGGGTGGTGGGGGGCGGAGAAACGGGACATGTTAGACGGACGTTAGTCGACACCTCGGCAGCCGCCAGCCATGGGATACCAGTGTGTCCCGGTGGCCTGGTCGCGCTGCTGACACGCGGTCAGCCTAACCCCTGGTCACTTCCTGCATCCAACGGCCAGTAAACTATGTCCTCCTCACGGGTGCGTCAGTGGCCTGTGGCCGGAAGCCACAGGGGAACCAGCGGCCGTGTCCTCGTCACCTGCACACCATGGCATGGTGGCAGACATTTTGTTACGGGGTTGGACGGCTCACTCTCTACCTAAACCCCCCCCCCCTCCGTCGCCCCCCACTGCCTCCCCCGTCTCCCCCACTGCCCCCTCCGTCTCCCCCACTGCCTCCTCCGTCTCCCCCACTGCCCCCTCCATCTCCCCCACTGCCTCCTCCGTCTCCCCCACTGCCCCCTCCATCTCCCCCACTGCATCCTCCGTCTCCCCCACTGCCCCCTCCGTCTCCCCCACCGCCCCCGTTCTGGACCCCCTCCCGGTCCCAGGGATGCCTTCCCCGTTGTGGCCAGACTCGAGCGGTGCGCTGAGCGGTGCGCTGAGCGGTGCGCAGAGTGGTGCCCTGACCTCCTCCAAGCAGTCGTCAGCCAGGCCGACTGGTTGACGAATTTAAAAAGCAGGTGTGTTTCACGACGTCCAAACAGGGCGCCATGACGTCGGGACTTCGGCCCATCCGGGCCGGTGAATAGCGGGGGGGCTCTCAGTGGCGATTCTGGTCGTGTCAGGGGCGGGAAGGAGGCGTTTGTCGGGAAACGCGACTCCGACAATTTGCGGGGTTCGGAGAATAGCGGGAGGGCGTCGGAACAGCGTCGCCGTAAAAATTTCCGACGCCCGCTATTCTCCGACCCGTCGTGAGTCCGGAGAATCTCGCCCCCTATTTACGGCCTGCTGCTAAATATGAGATGCTTAAACGTCTTGCGGAGGACTGTCTTAAGCTTTGTGTCATTCTGATCCATTAAGGCATTAGAGGGATCAGAGAATCATTCAGCCCAAGTTAGATTTCAACTGGGATCCCAGAGGTGAAAGGGCAGTGTTCTGGCATGATATGCTGCCATACTCCCATTTGTAAGTTTACACACTTTATTTACAGTAAAACTACTTACTGCATTATTTAGACATTAACAAATTGGTCAAATTGAAATGTAGATCTAATCTATCACACTTAACAGATGTTGTCAATTGAACTAATTATTGATTGTTTTCTTTGACTTCTGTAGTAAAGACAATGACCCTGACCCTGATATTCTGCAGAGTGTTTGTTAATCTCTCACAGGACCATAGACAGGTAGAACCCTTAGGGAAATAGTGAAGACCTAGTACCTCTGCATTTCTGCTGTTTCAGGGATTATCCTCAATGACTTGCAAGGTGTAGAATTTCCATCTGTGGGGGAGACCATGCAGAGGGATCACTTGGCTAATCTGAGAATCCTCACTTCTAATCCACAGTCAGAATCCAAAATGTGTGTGGCGGATAGTGCGCTGAGTGAGGAGAGGAAGAAATGGACCACATTGTGACATCTGGCTGAGGCAGTGACCTGGATTAATGAAGACCTTCCTTTTGAAAATAAGGTTGGTGATTAGGCTTCTTGCTCCGGGAGAATAGAAACAAGACTAGGCCTCATCAAAGGGTATTCAGTATTTAGGAAAGGCAGGCAAAAAGGAAAAGGCGGTGGGGTTGCACTGCTCGTTAAAGAGGAAAGTAACGCAATAGTGAGGAACGATATTAGCTCCGATGTTGTGGAATCTGTTTGAGTAAAGCTGAGAAACACCAAAGGACAAAAAATGTCAGTGGGTGTTGTATATAAACCCCCAAAAGGGGGCAGCACGGGAGTACAGTGGTTAGCACTGTTGCTTCACAGTGTCATGGTCCCAGGTTCCATTCCTGCTTGCGTCACTGTGAGGAGTCTGCACATTCTCCCTGTGTCTGTGTGGGTTTCCTCTGGGTTCTCCAGTTTCCTCCCACAAGTCCCGAAAGACCTGCTGTTGGTGAATTGGGCATTCTGAATTCTCCCTCAGTGTCCCCGAACAGGCATTGGAGTTTGGCAATGAGGGGATTATCACAGTAACTTCATTGCAGTGTTAATGTAAGCCTACGTGTCACACTGATAAAGATTATTATAAACTGTAGTGCTGATGTTGGGGATGACATTAAACAGGAAACTAGAGATGCATGCGATAAAGGAACATTTGTAATGATGGGTGACATTAATCTGCATATAGATTGGGCAAATCAAATTAGCAATAATAGCGCAGAGGAGGAATCCCTGGAGTGTATACGGGATGGATTTTGGACCAATTCAGTGAGAGAGTTTTTGCCGGAGTTTTTGCGATATGTTTGGGAAGGTGATCGAGGAATATGTGGGATTTAATTGCACAGGGGAAGTTTCGCAGTTGGTGGTTTGGGAGGTTCTGAAAACAGTAGTAAGGGGGAGCAGATCTTGTTTAAGGCTAAGGTGGACGAAGAAGAGAGAGATGAGCGCCAAAAATTGATAGAGGAAATGTTGGAGGTAGATAGGAGGTACACAGGGGATCCGAATCTGGCCCTTTTGGCCAGGAGGAAGGAGTTTCAGGGAAAGTTTGACCAGTTGTCCACAGGGAAAGCTGTGCACCAATTGAGAAGGGTGAGGTGGGAAGTCTATGAACATAGGGAGAAGGCGGGGCTTATGTTGGCCAGCCAGCTCTGGAGGGAGGCAACGCCAAGGGAGATAGTCCAGGTGCAGGATAGGATGGGGAAGCTAGTGGTGGCCCCGAAGATGCCAGTCTGAGGTGCCTGGATGCCAGGATGCCCGTGCCAGTTATTGGGCCCAGGGGTGCCTTGCCCTTAAGAGGTAGGGTGAAAGGGGGGCACAAGGACCCTGTAAGAGGTATATTGGGTGCAGTGGTCCAGAGAACGCAGTGGGGTGGGTGAGGGGGGCGGAATGATCCATGCGCCATTTATAAATGGCACCCAATCCGTGTGTGCTCTTCCTGCACTTGTGAGCTGAGCTCATCAGTGCAGGAAATTAGGTAAATGCGGCCTCAGTGAGGCGTTCCTCACTGAGGGTAAAGAAAACACACCAAGAAACACCCCGCCAATCACGCCTAAATGACACGTAGAAATATTTCTATTAAATTGAGCGCAAAGTCTCAGGCATGCCACTGTGATGCCTCTTCCAGCCACTGCAGCGCTGTACGGGGACCCTCCCATAGTGCGTTGGGGATTGGGGGGGGGTGGGGGCTTGCGTCCAGAGAATGAGATGCCATTTAAAAATGGCGTCCTGACTCTTGCTACACCGAGGAGTGGCGAGTGGAGCCTCTCAGTGCAGAAAACGGGGCTCTGTGTGGTCGCGGCCGCACGTTTATCGCTGAGGCTCTCTATTGAACCCGAGTGCCATTTAATAGCGTTGTGTTTCTCGGCTCTGCGAGTGCCGGGAAATACACGGCTAAATGTGTTTGCTGAAGGACTTTGTTCCCATTTAGTTAAATTGCAACCTTTGGTACACCTTTAAAACATCTCATAATCACTCAGGAAGGAGTCAATAAAACTCTAACATGAGGTGCGTGTCTCTGCCCAGCGACGGCCGAATTGCGAATGTGATTGGGTGCAGAATCGGCCGTCAGCCGAAAAATGAGGTTGGCGTCAGGGGCCCAACAGAGCACAATGCCCGATGGCGGCGTGGACGCATTCCATGCCCCGTGCCAGCATGGGCATGCAAAACGTACAGTAGCATTCATTAACATATCGTTAATGGGTCCGATCCGGTAGTTTACGGCCTCCCGCGATGCTCCGCCTCCCCAGACAGAAGTGATGTCGGCGAGGTTCACTTGTGGGATTTAAAAACGGAGCCTGGGCACCATAGCTGCTCAGCGAGAGTGAAGAGGTAAGAAAAGTTTCCAAAGGTGCAATGGTGGGTGGCCAGATGTGGCGCTAGCTCAGGGGACGTCCACCATGGCCAGGGGGTGGAGTATCGGGCGTGACCAGGAGATGGACCATGGGGCCGGGGTGCCCCCTAGGACCGGGTGTCCAGGCATGGACTGCCGGTGCCACGGCTGCAAGGCAACTATCTGGTTGCACCCTCTACTGACTGCCCACAGTGTCCTGTAAATGTGCAGAGGGCCACCGGTCGTATGGGTGCCCCTCATCCAGACCACCCCTCTAGGAATCTTCAGACTCCAGCCACCCCATCAACATTCACTGCCCCAATGCAGGGGGAGCAGAGAGAGTGCAGAGATCATATCAAACAGCGGACGCCTGCACTGTGGCCTGTGGCACCCAATCTGGCACACTGCCCTCTCAGGGCGGATGCCTCACCACTATCAGCTAGTCCACCCTGCAGGACCACTGGCCATCACCAAGCCCCGCTGACCCACTGCCCTCTTGCTCCTATCCATCCTGCCCCCAGCGAGGCAGCTCTCTGGGGTGCCATCTTCTTGGCTGGAATGAGTATGTGGGGAGTGGAATGCTTATATGCAGCTGTGTCTTGTTAGGCTCTCTAGTGCCATTCCCGACCCCAGCGAATCACACACCGGCATGCGTTGGAATTGCACTAGCTCCATGTGGCGCAAATGCTGGCGTATTAGCCTGTCCTGAATGGCTCCAGCAGTTGCAATCCCATCGGGGCCGTGGAACACCTGTCATTCAGTCACGGCATCCGCACTTAGTCTCTCAAACAAAGAATCCCGCCCTTATGTCTGAACAATGTTTTTCATTATTGATTATAATTATCTGAATCAGATGGTACAAAAGAAGACTTGAGCCTGGCAAACCCCCCCCCCCCCCCCCCCCCCCCCCACACACACCCCCCACACACACACTCACCACACACACACCCTCTCGGAACCGTCTCCTGCCCCCCTTCTCCCATAGGCTCCAGTATTTAGTTCCCTGTGTATCCTGCTCCCGTGTTGTGTGGCTGATAGTGGTAGAGATTGAGATAAAATTCTGACACAATTCTGAAACAATAAAAACTGGGAAATAAGAATACTGGTCCAAACTTTTTCTTTCTAATGGGGTACTACTGTACCCCAAACTGTATTTCCTCTATCCACCTCTCCCATTGACAATTCCACTGGCTGTGTCTTCCCTGCCTACCACATGCAAATGATAGTAGAGGTCGAACAGGGTCCAAGTCCCTTTCAGATATTCAGGGCCCCTGCCAACTCCAAGACCCACCATAAGAAGTTGATAATAGGCCTCAGGAAGAGGTAGTAAGGATCCTGCAGTCCCTATGGAGGCTAAAGCCCTTTGAGCTACTTCATTTTCCTCTAGCCTGTTCTCCATCTCCGTTTCAGTGCATTAGCTCCCTTGTAAACTGCAATCTCAAAATAATAATATAAACAGGAAGAACTGAAAATTAGATAACAAAAATTAAATTTAAATTGAAACTGGTACTAATTCTATGCTGTACAAAAGGAATATGCAACAGTGAATGGAATGTTGCTGAGAAGTTATTCCGTACATGAACAAAATAATTTAGTGCTTAATGAGTACATCACACAAGTTATTAAAAGTCTCCCTCACTTGTTGAACAAATGTTGGATTTTACAGTTCTCTATTAATTATCCTCTATTTCCAGATTCATGTGGGCAGTGTGTATTACGTATAGCATGGCCCTAGCAACAGATTTTATAGGGTTGCTAAATGCAAACGAAATCTGTCTGCCATGACATTACTCATTTTTAGTTACATTTATTAATATAATAGATAAAATTGACCTAATAGAAGGAACACTTTACAGAACGACCATTAATGACACAATATACCTGCTGTTTATAGCATGAAAATAGATCATGACAGCTTCTGGTGCCTAAATAAACTAGTTCAATGATTTTTACTTGGTAAGGAAACAAGCGGGAGAAAAGTTCACAGTATGAATCCTGAGGTGAAAAAAGTCAATGGCATAAGGGATTTTATTTCTTAGGGTTCCCATTCATCTTTTTAGCATTTTTGTTTTAGTTGTTTTATCCTCTTCTCTTTAAGTTGTTCAACACATGCACCATTCATTAAAAGAATAAAAAAGTAATATATTCCGAAGGACTGCCGTTGCCAAGCTGCAACCTGACATTAGAGAGTGGATGTACCATCTGATTTTGTCTCCCCTTCTTACATCAGCTTGAGATCTACCTTGGGTAATCTTCTGGGGCTTGGGAACTCAACACAAGAGTTAACTTTGTCCTATGCCCTGTTAATAAGGTGGCTGATGCTGTGGGTTTAGTTTCCATTTTGTGCAAGAGAAATGTCAGGTGACTGAACTTTTTGAAACAATTTACATAAGCAGAGTTATGTAACAACAATACATGCTATTTTCTGCTATTAGCCTCTAATGGCTAGGCGTCTACTCACATCTGGGCATGGCCATTTTGTATTATTGTTGTACTTCTGAATTTCATGGTTGCATTAAAACTTAAAGCATTCAACTGATATTGTGATCCTTGTTATCTGCCAACCAGAAAGTAAGCATGGCCCAGTGGTGGGGTGGCAGAAAGGAATGCTTGCATGCCTCTCATTAAAGGAAATTGTTGAGTTTATATGTGGCATGCACACACAATATTGACCGAGTATTATGGTACAGGTACAGTAGATAGTACGGCATCCACAATTGGGCACTGAAGCTCTGGTGCATTAGGAAGATAGAGATGGTTAATTAATTTGATCATTGGCTCTTCCTCATTGACCAGCTGTCAAATTGTCTCAATGTTGGACACTATAATAAGCTGCGACCTTCACTCATGCCAAATGTTGACTCAGCTTTATGCAAGATTGCCCAGTGGAAACACATTGGGCTGAATTTTACAGGTGGGTGCATTGCTTGGCCCTACTCTCCCAGAAGAAATGTCAGTCCCCAACCGAGTAATGTTAAACAAGGCCACCCTGCAACAATGGCATGCTCTGGCTGGCCTTAAGGAGATGATGGTGGGACTTCTGCCCTTCAGTGGGAAAAAGCCCAGTCCTTGAGATCACAGCTAATCCGATTGGCCAGCAGTCCCAGCAGCACCAGAACCTAGTAGTAGGCACTGCTGGGAAGCAACTGGACCACAAAATGAAGAAGTTGTCTCTTCAGCCCATATACTGTGCAGTTCAAGCATTGTCCTTGTGTCCTCGCAAACCTATGTGTAGGCCTCAGGACTATTCAGGGGAGAATACAAACATACAATTGAGGAGCAAGAGTAGGTCACTCGGTCCCTTGAGTCTGCTATGCCATTCAATTAGATCATTGCTGATCTAATTTTAACCTCAACGTCACATTCCTGCCTACCCCCAATAACCTATCACTTCCTTACTTATCAAGAATCTATTTACCTCTGCCTTAAATATGTACACAGACTCTGAATATTCTGCCAGCGAGAGGTGAGGTGGGAAGGAGTTGGAATACGCATGTACCAGGACTTGATGGCGGAGTTGACGAGAAGGCGGGCGGCCTTCAGATGGGTGAAGATGGTACTATACAGCAATGGCGTGAGGTTTGGAGTGGTCTATCCTGCGAAGTTGAGAGTGACGCACAACTCAAGGGATTTTTATTTTGAGACAGTGGAGGCAGCGGAGGAGTTTGTGCAGGCCGAAGGACTGGGACTGAATGACAGATGGGACTGGAACTGATACTTAGGTGGGGGGATAGGGACTGTGCTTTGTCTTTATCTCTCTTTTCCTCCATTTCTCGTGTTGTATTTGATGGAGGGGTTGTATGATTATTGTGTATTTTTGAACGGGGTATTTGTAGTTTAACTTTGTTTATGGTTGTTTACAAGTGTATTTGGCTTTGGATTGATGTCTTTTTTCAGGGGAGCTTTTGCACTTTTTTCAAGGTTGCGTTACTGAAGAGGGAAATGGGAGGAGGGACGACTCTGGCAGGGGCCTCTGCACCAGTAAGTGAACGTTGCCTAATGAATGGGAGTGTGGTGGGGGTAGGGGTCGTGGTCTTTGGGTCTGAGAGATGTGAAAGGTGGGGGGATGGAATCAATACTGGGAGAGGTGTTTGCAAGAGGAAGTGGATGGGGGCATTCTAAGAAGGAGGGGGGAGGAGTTTGATGGTAACAAAAGGATGAGCCAGATCAGGCCAGAGGGGCAGGGCCCGTGAACCATGTTCAAATGTTGTGGTCCTGCCTGAAGCTTGAAAGGTATTGGCAGACTGTTTAGTACAATCTCGGGGGTCTTATATGTGGATGTGGAGCCCGGTCCCCTCACAGCCATATACGAGGTGTCGGACCGGCCCAAGTTGTAGGTGGGTGCGTGGGCAGATGTCTTAACCTTCACCTCGCTGATCACTGATAGGTGGGTCCTGCTGAGGTAAAGGTCAACTTCTCCAACTTGTGCCTTGGCTTGGTGGGGGGACCTACTGGTGTTTTTGACCCTGGAAAAGGTGAAGTTTTAGCTGAGGGGATGAAGGAGCAATTGTTGAAACAATTGTTGAGTTTCGTTCATCATTTAATTTACAGTACCAATTCATTTTTTCCAATTAAGAGGCAATTTAGCCTGGCCAATCCACTTACCCTGCACATCTTTGGATTGTGGGGCGAAACCCACGCAAACACGGGGAGAATGAGCAAACTCCACACGGACAGTGACCCAGAGCCGAGATCGAACCTGGGACCTCGGCGCCATGAGGCAGCAGGGCTAACCCACTGCGCCACCGTGCTGCCCCCATCATGCACTTTTGGGATTTGGTTATCGTTGACTGCTGAGGGAGAGGGTTTGGGTTTTTTTTTGTTTGTTTAGGGCTGTTTGGGGTTGTTTTTGTTCTGTGAAAATATTGAAAATTTGTTGAATAAAAATACTTTAAAAAAAAAACACACACACTCACCTGTTGAAAAGCACCCACCCTTCAAAGAAGCTTACTAACGCTTGCGACATTGAATGCAATCTCTGGATTGCTACCATTGCAAGGTTTACTCGTCATTCGACATGGTGATCCCTTTGCCCCCTCCAGAGAATGCATTACCATTCCGCATAATGTTCTGGGAAGCTTTAATGCTGCTCTCCATTATGGTCACCTGTCATGTCATCAGTGACCCACTGATATTTCAATGCTCTTGACATGATGCCGCCATTCAACAAGTTACAGCTAACTGCCATAGTTGTGTTGATCTCTAGACCATTCCACACACTGTCATCCCCCAGTCTTCAAGTGACCCTCCAGAGGTGGTTGGCATCTCATTTGCTGCTGTTGTGTAAGCGTACTAGTTTCATCCAGTAGATGGTTCATAAACTACTCTGCCCTTGGGCTCGCTATCCTGTTAGGTAACAAGTTGCTTCAGGAGCACCACAGTGTGACTGAGCTTGAGAGATCGCAGAACCTCGACAAGAACCCTGGTCCCCGGAACAGAAGGGGGTTTTAGTTCAGACGGGCAGCATACTCGGTGCAGGCTTGGAGGGCTGTAATTTTCTTCGTTCTTTGTTCTTGTTCTTAAGAACCTGATAGCAGAGAGGGCAGTATGGGAATTGGAGGGCGAGCTTCAATGCCACAAACTACATAGAAGCCCTATTATACCTTTGGCCCTGTCTATTACCATTGCACAACTCAAATCATTCCTTTGTTCCCAAGCTCTTTCTGAAAGAGACCAGTTCAATAATGTACTTATTTCCCCTTGTCTGATGACTGGGTTATTGAGACTCAACATTGACTCTGGCAGGTCAATTGCCCGTACAGTCTGAAATTTACCGGTCCCATGGGAGTGCAACCAACACTCGCCTCAATTGATTTTGGTGATCTGGTCTACCTTCACACAACAAGTGACAAGTTCACCGACACTGCTTGGTTACCTGTCAATGGCTGGTGCAAGATCCACAAGTCCATTCGTCCCCAGCAATGCAGCACTACTTATCAAGTAAAGAGATCTAAATGCTACAAGGCCCCTTTCTGCTGCACTGGGTCTGTGATCTGTTAACTTTCTGGCTATGGTTCTACCAACCATGATGTATGTTCTCCAACCATCCAGCCCATTCCCACAAATCCTAGCATACTAGCTGAGCTATCCACATCTTCCACAGCTTAGGTGCTGTCAACTATAGGATCAACCACACAAACTCTACAGCCTTCGACAGGTCCCCCCTACCCCCTACCCCTCCATACCGATGTCACTTTAAGACAGACCCCTGTCCCCTCATGTGGAAACATATCTGTTCCAGAGACATAGGGCCGGCCGGGCCGGAGACTTGGCGCAACCGCGCCAAGCTATCCCGACGCGGAATGCGATTCTCCGAGGTGCGGAGAATCGGTGCAATTTACGCTGGCGTGTTTGGCGCGGCGCCAGTCACGGGCCGCTGTACGAGGCCGGGCCGCCGATTCTCCGGCCCGGATGGGCCGAGCAGCCGCGCGGAAAAGGCAGAGACCCACCGGCACCGTTCACCCCTGGTCGCTGCCGGCGGGACCTCTGCGCGAAGGGTCGGGGGGGGCGGCCTGTGGGGTGGGGGAGAGGGGCTCCGTCCCCGGGGGAGCCTCCGATGGGGTCTGGCCCTTGATCGGGGCCCACCAATCATCGGGCCGGCCTCTCCGCCCCCCCCCCCCGGGCCTACTTTGTTGTGCGGCCGGCCCCAGCACCCCCGCGCCGTGTTGCATTGGTGCCGGCGTGCTGAAGAAGTCCCCCGCGCCTGCGCGGGTTGGCATGGCCCAACTGCGCATGTGCGGGTTGGCGCAGTGCCCATTTGGCGCCAGGAAGGGAGGCTGGAGTGGCGTGAACCGCTCCAGTGCCGTGCTGGCCCCCTGTGGGGGACAGAATCGCTTGACCCCGCGCCCGTTTTGCACCATCATGAAACGCGACGGCATTCATGACGGTGTGAACACTTAGTCTCCATTTCGGAGAATCACACCCACAACCTTTATCACCTAGACTAGTCTTGCAGTCCCCTGATCTGATGCAGCCATCTGATCCAGTCTTGCTGCTACCACCCCAGCCCCCTGATCCTATAGAACTGGCTTTTAGTGGACTATCTATGTGCACCACTTGCGCTGTTCCCTCAGTGCCTTCTTTAAGGAGATGAATGTAGCGCTAACAATTATACTCAAAGCCGAGAGACTAGTACAATAGAGGCTTTGTTGTTGTACGATGCTGTCCCTCCATCTGCAACTGTAGACTAAAGGTCTGAGTGACTCACACGCATATTTATACACAAGCTCCCTGTGGGCGGAGCTAGCTGGCAGGGGCTTACCGGAGGAACCTGCATTACAGGTACAGGCATACATCCCCCTACTGCAAGTACGCATAACTACAGTGATTATATCACCACATTCACCCCCTGTTAAAAAATGAGTCCGGCGGGGGTGACATGTAATTCTAATACAAAGGATGCTATTTACAAGAGGGTCCAAACAAGGAAAATCAAGAGTCCATCCGGTTAGCAGGTTACAGGTTGAGCCGAATCTGTGGTCGAACGTTCCGCTGTGATCGGCGGAACTGTGGTGGCGACGTCGGCACAGGCGGTGATGGCAACAATGGTGCAGGTGTTGGCGGTGTTGGTGCTGGCTGCTGGCGGGATGACTCCGAGAGCGAGCCGAAATCTTCCGTGTCCTCCAGGGTGGGCAGGGGGATGAGGGATGGACCTGGTGGGGATGAATAGGGGGGTGCTGGGGTTGGCGCGGGGTGAGAAAGGGGCATGGGCATGGGATCGGCACCTGAGGGAGCCAGGTCCCGGAGCGAAACTGTGTCCTGGCGGCCGTCGGGGAACTCCACGTAGGCATACTGAGGGTTGGCGTGGAGGAGGCGTACTTTGTCCACCAGGGGTTCCGCCTTATGATGCCGTACATGCCTACGGAGAAGGACTGGGCCCGGAGTCGTGAGCCACGTCGGGAGCGACACCCCGGATGTAGACTTCCTAGGGAAGGCAAAAAGACGTTCATGGGGTGTACTGTTAGTTGCGGTGCACAGTAGCGACCGAATGGAATGGAGCGCATCAGGGAGGACCTGCTGCCAGCGACCGCGGCTGGGAGGTTCCTGGACCGTAGGGCCAGCTGGACGGCCCTCCATACCATCCCGTTCTCCCTTTCTACCTGCCTGTTTCCCCGGGGGTTGTAGCTGGTCGTCCTGCTGGAGGCGATACCCCTGCTGAGCAGGAAATGTCGCAGCTCATCGCTCATGAACGAGGATCCCCTGTCACTGTGGATGTAGTCGAGGAAACCGAACAGGGCGAAAATGGAATCCAGGGCCTTGATGACGGTGGCAGACGTCATATCCGGGCATGGGATGGTGAATGGGAACATAGAAAATTTATCGACCACACTAAGGATTCGTAGGTGTTGCGGTCGGTGAAGGGAAGGGGCCCTTTGAAGTCCACGCTGAGGCGTTCAAAGGGGCGGGACGCTTTCACCAGGCGCGCACGATCTGGCCGGTAGAAGTGCGGCTTGCACTCGGCACAGATCTGGCACTCTCTGGTGACTGTCCGTACTTCCTCGACGGAGTAGGGCAGATTGCGGGCTTTGATGAGATGGTACAAGCGAGTGACCCCCGGATGGCAAAGGCTCTCGTGCAAGGCACGGAGCTGGTTCACTTATGCGCTGGCACATGTACCTCGGGAGAGGGCGTCTAGGGGCTTGTTGAGCTTGCCGGGGCGATACAAGATCTCGTAGTTAAAGGTGGAGAGCTCGATTCTCCACCGCAAGATTTTGTCATTCTTGATCTTGCCCCGCTGCGTGTTGTTGAACATGAAGGCTACCGACCGTTGGTCAGTGAGGAGAGTGAATCTCCTGCCGGCCAGGTAATGCCTCCAGTGACGCACCGCTTCAACGATTGCCTGGGCCTCCTTTTCAACAGAGGAGTGCCGAATTTCGGAGGCGTGGAGGGTGCGTGAAAAGAATGCCACGGGTCTGCCTGCCTGATTCAGCGTGGCGGCAAGTGCGACATCTTTAGCGTCGCTCTTTACTTGGAAAGGCAGTGTCTCGTCTACTGCGTGCATCCCTGCCCTAGCTATGTCAGATCGAATGCGGGCGAAGGCCTGTTATGCCTCGGCCGAGAGGGGAAAATATGTGGACTGGATAAGTGGGCGGGCCTTGTCCGCGTATTGTGGGACCCACTGGGCGTAATAAGAAAAAAACCCAAGGCAGCGTTTGAGGGCCTTGGGGCAGTGGGGGATTGGGAGGTCCATGAGGGGGTGCATGCGGTCGGGATCGGGCCCCAGTAGTCCGTTTTGGACTACGTAGCCGAGGATGGCTAAGTGGTCTGTGCGGAACACGCATTTCTCCTTGTTGTACATGAGATTAAGGAGAGATGCGGTGTGGAGGAATTTATAAAGGTTGGCATCATGGTCCTGCTGGTCATGGCCGCAGATGGTGACATTGTCGAGGTACGGGAAGGTGGCCTGCAGTCCATACCGGTCAACCATTCGGTCCATTTCTCGCTGAAATACCGAGACTCCATTCGTGACGCCGAAGGGAACCCTAAGAAATTGGTACAGACGACCGCCTCGACGGCAGTGTAGGGACGGTCCGATTTACGGATGGGGAGCTGGTGGTAGGCGGATTTCAGGTCAATAGTAGAGAAGACCCGGTACTGTGCAATCTGAGTGACCATCTCAGAAATGTGGGGGAGGGGGTACGCGTTGAGCTGCGTGTACCGGTTGATGGTCTGGCTGTAGTCCACGACCATCCTGTGCTTCTCCCCAGTCTTAACCACTACCACCTGGGCTCTCCAAGGGCTGTTGCTGGCCTCGATGATACCCTCCCGAAGCAGCCGCTGGACTTCGGACCTGATGAAGGCCTTGTCCTGGGTGCTGTACCGTCTTCTCCTGGTGGCGATGGGCTTGCAATCTGTGGTCAGATTGGCAAAGAGTGAGGGAGGCTCGACCTTGAGGGTCGCGAGGCCACAAACGGTGAGGGGAGGTAGGGGTCCGCTGAATTTGAGGGTGAGGCTCTGGATATTGCACTGGAAATCCAGGCCTAGTAAGAGTGACGCGCAGAGGTTGGGGAGAATGTACAGACGGAAACGGTCGAATTCCACGCCCTGTACAGTAAGTTTAACCAGGCAGAAACCCCGGATCGGGACAGAGTGGGACCCGGAGGCGAGAGAGATCTGCCGGTTGGCGGGATGGACCGCAAGGGAATAGTGCCTTACCATGTCCGGGTGGACGAAGCTCTCGGTGCTCCCGGAGTCGATGAGGCAGGGGGTCACATGGCTGTTGACCAGCACCGATGTGGAAGAGGGTGCCAGGTTGCGAGGACGGAACTGGTCGAGCGTAACGGAGGCGAGCAGCGGTCGATCGGCGGTTGAGTCAGATGAGTCCGACGAGGAGCGGTAGCGACCCGTGTCCCGGTCCCGGGGAGAGGACAAAATGGCAGCATCTGGAGACAAGATGGCGGCATCTGCAGTACCTGTGGGTAAAATGGCGGTGCCCATGGAGCGCACGTGGTGGGGTTGGAACAAAATGGCGGCGCCCATGGAACGCACATGGCGGTGGTGGATGAAGATGGCGGCGCCCATGGAGCACACGTGGCGGGGGCGGCGAAAGGTGGCGGCGCCCACTGATTGCACGTGGGGTTGGGGGAAATGGACGGCGGGGCCCATTGAGCGAGCGGCTGAGGCGAGGGGACTGCGGGCGTGATAGCGGCGACCGTCCGGGACTGACACACCGCTGCAAAGTGGCCTTTCTTGCCACAAGCTTTGCAGGTCACGGCGCGAGCTGGTCAGCGCTGGCGGGGGTGCTTCTGCTGACCGCAGAAGTAACAGTGGGGACCCCCAGGGGGTGCGTTGCGGCGGGCAACGCAGGCATAGTGCGCGGGGGCGGCTGCTGGGGGGGCCGTTTGCGGGGTCCACGAGGGGTAGGGCGGGTGGGCCTGGGGGGCCATTTACGGGGTCCACGAGGGGTAGGACGGGTGGGCCGAATGGCTAGCGGAGTAAGATCGCACACTACGGGAGGCGGCCGTCATAGAGAGCGCCAGGGCCTTTGCGGCCGCGAGGTCGGGGGCGACCCCTTCCAGCAGTCGTTGCCGGATGGGGTCCGATGCAATGCCTGTAACAAAGGCATCGCGCATGAGTAAATCAGAATGTTCCGTTGCTGTGAGGGCCCGGCAGTCGCAGTCTCGTACCAGAGGTATAAGGGCCCTCGGGAAGTCCTCAATCGACTCACCCGGATGCTGGACGCAAGTAGAAAGTTGATGCCTCGCAAACAGGGTGTTCGCCGACTGTGCATAGTTCTCCTTGAGCAGTTCCCTAGCTGTGGTGTAGTCAGTCGCATCTCGAATTAGCGGAAAGACGCTGGAGCTAAGTCTGGAGTACAGGAGTTGCTTTTACTGAGCCTCCGTCGGGGGAGGGTCCGCTGAAGAGATGTAGGCCTCGAAGTCTGCGAGCCAGTGAACAAAGTCTTTTCTGGCGTGAGGCGACTGCGGATCCTGCTGCAGACGGTCAGGCTTGATTCTGATGTCCATGGTGAATGGGAAATCGTACAACAATAAGTTGTAGCGCTAACAATTATACTCAAAGCCGAGAGACTAGTACAATAGAGGCTTTATTGTTGTACTATGCTGTCCCTCCATCTGCAACTGTAGACTAGGGTCTCAGTGACTCACACGCATATTTATACAGAAGCTCCCTGTGGGCGGAGCTAACCGGCAGGGGCTTACCGGAGGAACCTGTATTACAGGTACAGGCATACATCCCCCTACTGCAAGTACACATCACTACAGTGGTTATATCACCACAATGAACTCCTGAAATATTCAGCAGATTTTATACTTCAGGGTCTATGCTAATATTTGTGGACAGAACAAAGCCCAGTGGTTGGAGGATAATCCACACCTGTGAAATGTGTTTGTACGCTCAGATTCCACACCCTTTGTTGTGATACCTTTAAAAGTTTTTGGATTGCCTTTTGCAAAAAAATGTTCATTTCTGAGTTTGCATACTTTGGGCCCCATGTTCACTTGAGACTTTATTTTGATAAAAATAAGTTGCTTGCATATATTCATCTTGGTTATTTTGTGGAATTGTTAGAAAGACCAGGGGCTTTTCACAGTAACTTCCTTTGGAGCGTACTTGTGACAATAAGCGATTTTCATTTCATTTATTTTTCATTTTAGTACAAGAAGGGAATTTTGTGTACAGGAAAAAGAAATGGAAAGAGGTCACGCCATTATATGCTATTGCCGCCTGGTGGTTGAGAGCCCATTTCCATCTGGTTGTGACCATTCTGTACTGATTTTTGTAGCACTCGATTTTGTGGAAAAGCGTGACATTTTCATCTAAACATTGTGATATTGTGATCCAGTTTATGTTCTCACCTGAAGGTAAACTCAGTCTACTGGCACTGGTGTATTAAAATGCTACATGTGTTTTTTTTTCCAGAAAGGAAAAATTGCAAATGTTGGAAAGCTGAACCAAAAATATACAAAGAACAAAGAACAATACAGCACAGGAACAGCCCCTTCGGCCCTCCAAGCCTGTACCGGTCATGATACCATCCTTTGCCAAAACCCTCAACACTGCCTTGTGCCGAACCCCTCAATACCCATCCTATCCATGTATTTGTCGAGATGCCTTTTGAAAGCCGTTAATGTATCTGCTTCCACATCCTCCCCCGGCAACGCATTCCAGGCACTCACCACCCACTGTGTAAAAAACCTGCCTCGCACATCTCCTCTAAACTTTGCCCCATGGACCTTAAACCTATGCCTCCTCATGATTGACCCCCTCCACCCTGGGAAATAATGCGTGCCCATCCACTCTATCCATGCTCCTCATAATCTTGTAGACCTATCAGGTCACCCCTTAACCTCCGTCGTTCTAATGAAAACAGTCCAAGTCTGTTCAGCCTCTCTGCAAAGCTAACAACCTCCAGACCAGGTAACATCCTGGTAAACCTTCTCTGCGCCCGCTGCAAAGCCTCCACATCCTTCTGGTAGTGTGGCGACCAGAATTGTGCGCAATATTCCAAGTGCGGCCTTACCAAGGTTCTATACAACTGCAGCATGACTTGCCAGTTTTTATACTCGATGCCCCATCCAATGAATGCAAGCACTCCATATGCTTTCTTGACTACCAAGTGTTGAAGAAACACAGCAGACCCAGAATTATCTGGCCATTGGGATTCTCTGCTCCCGCTGGTGGCACACCCCCACCCGTCGGATTCCCGGCGGCATGGGGTGGCATCAATGGGGAATCCCATCGATAAGCAACGGGAGTAGAGAATCTCGCCACTAGCAAATGCTGCACCGCCCAGAAACACACTGCTGGGGGACCGGAGAATCCAGCCCCAGATCTAAAAGCATCCATGAATTATACAACATTTTGAGCATATACCTTTCTTCGGTACTGAAGACACTTTTGTCCATTAAAATTGCTTTTAATGTACCAATTATGTGTGGCACTGCTCAAGGCTCTCGTGAACAGTGACAGGTTCATTGATTCTCAATACAAAAGCAAAATTGTGCAGATGCTGGAAATCTGAAATAAAAAGAGAAAATGTTGGAAATGCTCAACAGGCCAAGGAACATCTGTGGACAGAAATATTCCAGGCTGATGACCCTTGACCAGAAAGGCAGCACGGTAGCACAAGTGATTCGCACTGTGGCTTCACAGCGCCAGGGTCCCAGGTTCGATTCCCCACTGGGTCACTGTCTGTGCGGAGTCTGCACGTTCTCCCCGTGTCTGCACGAGTTTCCTCAGGGTGCTCCGATTTCCTCCCACAGTCCAAAGACGTACAGGGTAGGTGGATTGGCTATGATAAATTGCCCTTAGTGACCAAAAAGGTAAAATGGGGTTATTGGGTTGCGGGGATAGGGTGGAGGTGAGGGCTTGGGTGGGTCGGTGCAGACTCGATGGGCCAAATGGCCTCCTTCTGCACTGTATGTTCTATGTTCTAGAACTTAGGAAAGATAGAAATGTTTTGAGCAAGTGATAGGTGGAGATGGGAGGGGTCAGGAAGAACAAATGCAAAGGTCTGATATTGGGAGGAGTGTAGGGGAGATTAAATAACAAATAGTTTCATGGTACAAAAGTTAAAAGGGGTGAAAATAGCTAAATAAATAAAAGATATGTCCAGATAAAGTGTGAATTACCGAATAGAAGTCATCCGACACTCAATGATACTGAATATTGTACAGTGACACTTTCAATATTTATCAGCCACATGCAAGCATGAAATGAATTCAGCTAACAGTTTAAAATCTTTTGGCCTTGCAGCCAACTTAAAAAGCCTGCATTCATAGCCCTGTCTAGCACATACCTGATCATTTAGTCATAGCCCCTGTGGCTCTGATCAGTAATTACTAAAGATCACGGGCAAATTCTGGTACTCAAGTTATATTCTCTTGCCACAATCAACAATGCTGCCACTCATCAGATTGACATGATTGGAAAAGCCTTTGGCAGACTTAGATTGGCACTCTGGAAGGAACAAAGGGTTAATCTATCATCAAAAATCAGTATGTACACCAAGCTGTTCTCTTCAACATCCTACCATCAACTCCTATCAACTCCTTTCATCACATCCAACAAGGATCATTTTGCTACAATGTATTGATAGCGACAAGTAACAGGACAGGGTGTACAACACTGAGGCCCTGAAGTCCTGAAATATAAGATGAGGCCATGTTGCACTCACTCAACCTACCATTCTCATACCTAATTGTATAAGTCCCAAAGTTATTGGGCGGGATTCTCCCGTACCCAGCGGGGCGGGGGGTCCCGATGGAATGGAGTGGCGTGAACCACTCCGGCGTCGGCCCGCCCCAAAGGTGCGGAATCCTCCGCACCTTCAGGGGATAGGCCGGCGCCGGAGTGGTTAGTGCCCCGCTGGCCGGCGTGGAAGGCCTTTGGCGCCATGCCAGCCGGGGCCGAAGGGACTCCGCCGGCCGGCGAGAGTCCGTGCGCGCGCGGGTCAGCGGCTGCTGACGTCATCCCCGTGCACACGCAGGGCGGGAGTCACCTACGCGTCGGCCATCGTGGAGGCTGACACGGCCGACGCGTAGGAAAAGATTGCCCCCACGGCACAGGCCCACCCGCGGATCGGTGGTCCCCGATCGCGGGCCGGGCCACCATGGGGGCACACCCCAGGGCCAGATCGCGCCCCCTCCCCCAGGACCCCGGAGCCCGCCCATGCCACCAGGTCCCGCCGGTAAGGAACCTAGTCTGATCACGCCGGCGAGACCGGCAAAAAACCAGCGGGCCTTCGGCCCATTGCGGGCCGGAGAATTCGGGCAGCCCCGGGGCCCATTGAGTTGCGCCGGTCCCCGCCATTCTCCGAGGCAGGCGTCGCGACTCATGCCTCGCCGACTTTTGGAGGACCGGAGAAGAGGACAGATAAAATGTGAGAAACATATACTAAAAGCTACCTTAACACCTTGCAATGTTAGAAAGAAATACTTGCATTTATATAGCACCTTTCATGACCCCAAGGTGTCTCAAAGAGCTTTGCAGCTAACCAAGTACTTCTGAAGTGTGGCCACTGTTGTAATGTGGAAAACGATATCCCTAAACTCCAGGAAGATGCAGCCACCAACAGAACATGACAGCAGCATGCCTGCCAGGTCAGTTTGAATGGATTTGAGGGCATGATAGCGTTATCTACCAGTCTGAATACACTTCCCAAACTGAAAACACTCAGTTACTATTAAGCAGTCAAGTAAAATCTAATCATATTAATTTTCATTCATAAAGACAAGATTGCTTCTCAAAGAATTTTTTTCTTGTTGGAGTTGGGCTCCATTATGCAGCTCTTTGGTCTTTTCGAAACAAGGTATTTTGATGCTCTCAACAAACATTTTTTTAAAATAATTTTAGAGTACCCAATTATTTTTTCCAATTAAGGGACAATTTAGCATGGCCAATCCACCTAACCTGCACATCTTTGGGTTGTGGGGGTGAAACCCACGCAGACACGGGGAGAATGTGCAAACTCCACACAGTGACCCAAGGCCGGGATTGAAACCCAGGTCCTCAGCGCCATAGGCAGCAATGCTAACCACTGTGCCACCATGCTGCCCTTTTTTTTCTTTTTTTAAAATTTAGAGTGCCCAATTAATTTTTTCTAATTAAGGGGCAATTAAGCACGGCCAATCCACCTACCCTGCACATCTTTGGGTTGTGGGGGCGAAACCCACTCAAACACGGGGCGAATGTGCAAACTCCACATGGACAGTGACCCAGAGCCAGGATCGAACCTGGGGATCTCGGCACCATGAAGCAGCAATGCTCTCAACAAAAATTGAAAGCATTTTCTAAGATGAAAAGAAAATTTATGCCATAAAGTAGCTTTTATTATTTCTTCCTGTCTGTGAAAATATATAAATGAAGTCAGAGGATGACACACCAAAATATTCATGCCGTCTGTTGCTACACATTCCCCGCTGGGTCACTGTGCGGAGTCTGCACGTTCTCCCTGTGTCTGCGTGGATTTCCTCCGGGTGCTCCGGTTTCTTCCCACAGTCCAAAGACGTGCAGGTTAGGTGGATTGGCCATGCTAAATTACCCTTTAGTGTCCAAAAATGTTAGGAGGGGTTATTGGGTTACGGGGATAGGGTGGAAGTGAGGGCTTAAGTGGGTCGGAGCAGACCCAATAGGCCAAATGGCCTCCTTCTGCACTGTATGTTCTATGTTCTTATCACTGCTTCATTGCCAGGTATATTGTCAATATGGATTAGAAAGTATTGAATGAGTCAGTGATGACCCAGAAAGTCAGTTGTATCCTATCGAAATGGTACCTTTAAGTGCTCATGGAGGCACTCCAACTTAAATGGATAGATTACGTGTGGAATTAGATTTGTCATTCTATAATGAAATACAGTGATGTCAATCCCTATGGTGGCAAGAAAGTTTATTGATACCATACTGCAGTTAAAATTGCTAAGTCAAAGCATCTGTAAAGACTATGGGGGGTTATCCTGGCCATAGGGTGAAAACAGGAGCTAATTTGGAGCTGTGCTGGTGAGAAATGCCTATTTTGAAGTGCAGATTTTGAACACAGTTTTGGGACTAATTGCTCATGATTTAAAGGGGCTAAAACTGACACTGCAAGTTTAACAGTCAAATGCTGATTAGATTAAATTTTCCTGGAGCTCCATAGAAGCTTGCACTCACTCAGTTCCACTGAGTGTGTGGAGTGTGCTGACTGGAAGGGAAGTCATTATGAAAGAATGGCTCAAAGATTGAGGGAGATTGTCACGTTCTCCGACACGGCACTGGAGGTCCTAGTGGAGGAAGTAGTGCATCTACCTACAGTGGAGAAGGGGGCCGCAGAGGCAGCTGATGCAAGTGGAGGAACCCATGCAGGAGTTGATAGACAGGAGTCCTGTCCCCAGGATATAGCTCCATGGCTCCAAGGATTTTAATGAGGACATGAATCGTAAAGGTCAAATCCCAACTCACCGAAACATTTCTCAATGATTGCAATCGTTGCCAACATTGAAATTTGAACACAGTTGATCCACCATTTAATTTTACACTGATGTTCACACACTCTTTCCTATTGGATCCAGTTCTGGATGAACTGAAATTTCCTCCAACCTAGGAACTTTGTGTTGGGATCCTCTACTGACTGAATCCCTCTCCTTGGCAACAGCTTGAGGTTGAACCTAACTGTTCTCAAACTCGGTGTCATATTTTATGCTGAGGTGAACTGTTGCCTATATAACTCCCTAACATCACCCTGTCCTCCCTAACATCTTTCCCTGTCTCAGCTTATCTGCTGCTGAAACCCTACCATGCCTTAGTTACCCCTAGACTTGATTGTTCTAACACAGTGTGGGCAGCTTGCCACATTCTACCATTCTACCCTCCATAAACCTAAGGTAATTCAAACTCTGCTTCCCATGTCCTGACTTGCGCCAAGTGCTGATCACCCATGACCTCTGTGTTTGCTGACCTACATTGACTTACAATCAAGTAACTCATCAAAATTCTGATTCTTGCTTTCAAGCCCCTCTATGATCTCATCCCTCCCTATCTCAATGATTTCCTCCAACCTCCAACCAAAGCACAATTCTCTGAGATATCTGCATTCACTATCTCATTTTGGTTTCTGGAGCCTTCCCATTTTAATCACTCCATCATTGGTGGCCTTCCCTTCAGCTGCCTAGCTCTGGAATTCCCTCTCAACACTTCTCCGACTTTCTATCTCTCCTTTCTCCTTGAAGACACTCCTTGAAACCTAACTCTTTGCCCAAACGTCTGGTCACCTGCCTCAATATTGCCGTATGTAGCTCAGTGTCCATGTTTGCTTCATAACGCTCTTTCAAAAGAGCCTGGATTGTTTTATTGCATTAAATGTTCTATACAGATACAAGTTGTTGCTATATTACAGGATAAAATACCTAATATAGCTGGCAGCAAAACCCACTTAGGGGGGGACAATTATTCCTGCCTCCCTTTGAGGAAGCAGTGCTGAATTCTATTGTAAGGGGAATGAAAGGTGCCATGTTCAGAGGTAGAGCAGGAATCATATACCGAGTGGTATGTGACCACTCCAGTTTCCTTACAGAAATACAACTACTCCCGATCCTTTATCCCATACTCCATGTGGTCTTATCACACATCCTCTTACCGTGGCCACATGCCCTGCACCTGAATCCTTCCAGCATTATCAATGCAGACTCACAGATGAGTAATAGCTACCTTGCCTCTAAACCAAAGGAAGAAGAGAAGGAGAGTGAAGAAAATAGCACTGCATCAATCGCTACCACTATAACAGGCACCAATGCAAAGACCAGCACCATGTGCAACTTAGAGGTTAAAGTGGAACAGGGACCCTCAAAGTGGGATGCAACAGGCTATAGTGGACAGCGACCACACAGGAGTAGAAGATATACTGGAGGGTTGCATACTTATTCTGCTGTAAAGAGCCAAATGAAGAACTTTTAGTGTTAAGCTTGTGAAGAAGGCTTATGGATTTGATAAAACGAATACTCTTTGTAATGGGGAGCCAGCTGGAAAGCCAACTAGTCATAGGTAAGAGGATGGAAGTAGCTCTTGTACCTAAGTCTATGGCTTGGTGCAGAGCCCGCATTGAGAAGCAGGTCAATTCTGGAGCTGTGCAGCTGTCACGATGGCTCTGGACACCTTGGTTAAAAGGGTTTGTAGAGTGTATCTGATGCAGAGACCTGTCTTCCACAGGTGTGTCTCCTAAAGAAATATGATGTCCGCCCTCAAATTCCTTCAGTGTGCAAAAACGCACAACTGTTTAACCGGCTCATTCAGGCTCCTCACATTCCACATAATCAACTGGGTCAGGGCTCTATGTCCACATTTCTTGCCGGTCAGCTATATCCCTTCTTTACCCAGTTCCCCCCAGTCCATGCCCCGCACTTTTCCGGTGTCTGCTGCCAACCCTTCCTAACCAACTGTGCCACACCAGTATTCCCCATGCCAGCATCCCTCCTCTTCCCTCCCCCCCCCCATAACCCAACAAAAAAACCAACCCCTCCCCCACACCCTCCTCCTGTTGACCCCCCCACTTCACTCCCGTTAACTAGACGACCAGTTAGCATGGTGGTCCTTGCCCGGGGCTTCCATCTGTCCCCCTTCCCCAAATCCCACTTTAACCCCCCACACCCCAAAACCCAAACTATAAGAAAACACACATCCTCTCTGCTCCCTGTGATGGTAGCTAGACTATCATCTGTATATAATATGAATAGATCATCATCATCTGTATGTGTACTCTAAGTTATATGTTTTACTGTTGTAGTTCTAGCATCCGACCAGCAGCGGTGCAAATATGCAGGCATGTGACCAGGAGGCATTATGTGTTCTGGGACAAAGTGTTAGTAAGGAGTTGATAGCAGTCACATATTAGAGTAGCTTTGTAGTATTTTAGTGTAAGTTAGTGTTAGACCATTATTTCCAACTGTATTAATCTTAGACATTATCGTCATTCTTTAGAGTAGTGTTAGTAATAAATAGTTTTGTTGTAAAACAAAGTCTAATATTCTTTGTTAACTTTACCACATCAAGATTCAACACCAGCATGATCAAAGAAGATTACACTCCCATCCTCATTAAATTCACCAATCCACCCATCTGTTAACCTACATTCCCCGCATTTAACATCTCCAGACTTCAGTGTCCTCACACTCCTCCCAGTCCACGGTCTCTCATAAAGTCACTCACCTCCTCTGGCATATCAAAATAAAATTCCTGATTCAGATGCGTGACCCAAAGACGAGCAGGATACAGCATCCCAAACTTCACCCCCCTCCTTGTAGAGGGCAGACTTGATCCGATTTTAGCCAGCCCCCCCCCCGCTCGGCCAACTCCACACCCAGGTCCTGGTATATTCCCACCAGGTCCCCCTCCTAGATGTATTCCTTTATCTGCCGTGCCCATTTCATAATTTTCTCCTCGTCAAGAAAATGATGCGGCCTCACCACCATCGCCCTCAGCGGCTTCCCAGCCTTCAGCCTCCCCCATCAGCTTTTCCAACACATTTGCCACATATTTAGCAGCCTGCACATCTTCGATCCTCTCAGGCATCCACACGATCCAGAGATTCTGCCTCCTGGGGCGATTCTCGAGGTCCTCCACTTTCACCCTCAACCTCTTTTGGCTGTCCACCATCAACATCATCTCCACCTCCAGTGAGGTCAGCAGGTCCCAGTGAAAAGAAGCCCCCTAGCTCCTCATCCCTCCCCCTTCCCCGCTCCCCCCCAACAGCTAACAGAGATCAGTTCTCTGAAATATAATATAAGTGGCCGTCATCTCTGGCAGAGCCCTTCAATTGACCACCTCACGGTATATTTGACCTTCTTGAGGTGTAAAACCTGCATAAAATCACCTAGCCACACCCAAGCCAACCTCCAGCCCACAGGATCCGCCTGCGCGCCACCAATGTGGCGAAGAACAGGACATCCACCCGCAACCGTCCACTGTTCCGGCATGTCAGAAACCCCAAAATAATCACCAGGCGGAAGGACTATCACTCAATATTTAGCATCGCTGACATGATGTCAAAAAAGGACCTCCAGAAAAACACCAGCTTAGAACAGGACCTCTGTATGTGGTGTGTAGGCCCCCTTGAACATTGCTTGCAGCCCCTCAAAAAAAGACTTATCCGAGCCAAGTATGGTGCACAAGTCAGTACTATTACCAGAATATTGTCAGGGCACATAGTACCCAGTGTCTTCAACCGTTTCTTGATATCGCGTGAAGTGAATCGTATTGGCTGAAGACTGACATCTGTGATGCTGGGAACCTTTGGAGGAGACCGAGGTGGATCATCCATTCAGCACTTTTGGCTGAAGATTGCCTTCTCAGCCTTGTCTTTTGCACCAAAGTGCTGTGCTCCTCCATCATTGCGGATGGAATATCTGTGGAGCCTCCTGCTGCAGTGAGCTGTTTAATTGCCCACCACCATTCATGTGTATACAGAGACCTTGTCCATAGGACATGGCTTCTGTAATGTGTTTAGTGTGGAAGCTGGAGAAGTGGAGCATCGTGAGGTTATCCATGGGCTTGTGGTAAAGCAAAGTGCGAAACTACAACATCTTCTTCGCAGCCTTCAACACGTCATCGATGAAGATGAACATCTTGATAAGGTCATCCTCACACCTACACTACTTGTCTTCAAACAACCGGACAACAACAAACAGACCATTGTTTTCAGCAAATCACCCAGAACTTCAGGGGAACAGCAACCACGACTCCACACAACCCTGCCATGGCAACCTCTGCAAGATGTGCCAAATCATCGACATGGGTACCACCATTACACGTGAGAACACCACCCACCAGGTATGCAATACATACTCTTGCGACTCGGCTAACATTGTCTACCTCATATGGTGCAGGAAAGGGTGCCCCAAGGCGTGGTACATTGGCGAGATCATGCAGACGCTGCGACAACGGATGAACAGACATCGCGCGACAATCGCCAGGCAGGAATGTTCACTTCCAGTTGGGGAACAGTTCAGCAGTCAGGAGCATTCAGCCTCTGATCTTCGGGATGCGTTCTCCAAGGCGGCCTTCAGGACGCACGACAATGCAGAATCGCCGAGCAGAAACTGATAGCCAAGTTCCACACGCATGAGTACGGCCTCATCCAGGACCTTGGATTCATGTCGCATTACATTCATCCCCCACCATCTGGCTTGGGCTTGTGAAATCCTACCAACTGTCCTGGCTTGAAAAAATTCACACCTCTTTAACCTGTGATTATCCCTCGCTCCAGTTGCTCTGTCTGGACCTGTAAAGACTTAATTACCTGCAAAGACTCGCATATGTGGTTGTGGAACCCACCTCTTCATTCACCTGAGGAAGGAGCAGTTCTCTGAAAGCTAGTGATTCGAAACACACCTGTTGAACTTTAACCTGGTGTTGTAAGATTTCTTACTGTACCCACCCCAGTACAATGCCGGCATCTCCACCTCAAATTTAACAACATGAAAATAACGGTTTTGCGTAGTGCCGCGGGCGCGTTGCCGGTAACTCGTTGCCGCCCCAGTGGGGATTGGAGCATTGCAATTGCTTGACGCCAATCCCATTTTTTGGGTGACTCTCCATTCACCACCTTATCGGGAATTCCGATTGCTGCTTCGGGCAATGGAAAATCCACTCCATTTTTTCCCAGTAACAGGAGAAAGAAAGCTACTCGTGCAACAAAGAAGGTGCTGGCTGAGAAGCTCAACAGCAGGATTGTGCCGCAACCTCGGATTTCAGGGGAGGAAGCGCATTAGTGACCTAACCAGGCCAAGAATGGTGAGTATAGATACACATTCACCTACATGCTGTCTTGCATATCACCTGCTTCCTTACTGCTGCAACCTTGCCTTGTCAAGCCAACACCATCACATCACTTGCCACACCCAAGTACCTTCGAAATTCAAAGCTATCGGTCTGTACAGTGACTCTAACAGAATCTTAGCCTCATAGCTCATGTCTGATCATCATCAAACTACTCTGCAGCAAAGTGGCAGGAAGAAAGGAAAGGCTGGCATTTATATTGTGCCTTCCATAACTACCAGCCATAGCAAAACCTTACAGCCAAATAAGTACCTTTTGACATGCAGGCACTGTTTTAATGTCAGAAACACAGCAGCCAATATATGCTCAGCAAACACCCACAATCAGCAATATGATCATGAGCAAATACTCTGTTTTATTTTGTGATGTTGATTGAGGGATAAATGTTTTCCTCAATCTCCAGAAGTACTGCTCTTCCGAGAGGACAAGGGAGCATATTCACTCTCCAGGGGTGCAATGAGTGCACAGCAAAACGTGTCCACGTTAAATTCGTAATGTGGCACATTGAAACCAGCTTCTGGATGAAATCATGCTTTTGCCGTCTTTGACTCGCTCCCTCCATCCGCAGTGAATTAATATGCTCCTCCATGTTAAAATTCCTCTACGACAGTAACAAATTAGGCATTCATGAGGCACTGTGAGCAGCAGTCAAATTCACATTCAATGGAAAAGTTGTATGGTCAGGGAGAGAGGGAATTCTGTGGGAGGGGCACAGCTGTTTGTGGTTTAAGAAAGGGCCAGGAAAATAACTTCAGCAGCAGTAAAGCAATAAAGGGTTGTTCCCCCTTGTCGGCCTCTAAATAAGCCATACAAACAACAGCAACTTGGAACTAAATAGTGCATCCCAAGGTGCTTCACCAGAGTATTAACAAAGAAAAATTGGCACAGACTGAAGAGCGTGTCCAGAGATGAGACCTCTTAAAACTGAATAGCTAGGACAACACGAGCATAGGTCTACATAAGTTAGTTTATTAAGGATTGAGATTAATCAGAGAAAGTATACTCAGTAATCATTATTAATCATTAAACCTGTATTTTTAGGACATAGCAGTAATAAGCATTTAAACTCTTGTTACAAGCACTGGCCACAATGCACAATGGGATTTAAGCTAGCTGACTTGTCCATGTTTTTGAGTCAAACGGGATTGGTCAGAAAATGACACAGTCAACTCAGTAAACAGTTTTTATCAGTGCTCCCAATATCCTGTATTAAACAATGCATGGTGTAAAGAGGAAACCAGGTTTGGCATCCTGCCCCTGGATGAACAATGAGGTGGACAGGAACTGACTATGATACGTAGGATGGGAATATCAGAAAACAAGTTTATAATGGACACAAGATCCTGGTAAACAACAGGTGACATGATGGGGTTAAATCATGAGCTGATCACAGGTCATCATTTTGCTTAAAGTAAATTTTACTGGATAATGTAGAAGTGACAGCTCCAAGGATTGGATCAAATCCAACTGGGGTGGGCTATTGACTTTTGGGAAACACTATAATTGGTGTGTTTTTATCAGTGTTAGTCAGATTGATCATTGTATTTATCCAGATCTCTCCCTCATGTATATGAACCAAGCTTGGAATAATAAAGCCATCTTAACCAGGTTGATGTGTGTCTGCTGAGCTGTGTATTAAGCTAAGCCATAACTATGAGGGAGGAACCCCACATAAAAGTGAGCTCAATAGTCAGGCCTTGGAAACGCTCTCACACCGAGACACATGAAAAGATATTATTGCCGACGACCAACAGTTTGTCCAAGGAGGAATATTTTTAGGAGTGTTTGAAAGGAGGAAGGGGAGATGGGGAGGTTTATGGAGGGAATTCCACAGCTTAGTACCTTGGCAACTGAAGGTGCGGTTGCCAATGGTGGAGTGTTTAACACTGGGGATGCACAAGAAGCAAGTATAAGAGGAGTTCTGATATTGCAAAAATGGGGCGAGCGAGTACTAAACACTGGGTGGAATATTGAGGCCGCACTTTCCACCTGCGGGATCAGCGGTGAGGGCGGAAAGCCTCGCGAGAATCGGGATATACCATTCTCACCAGAGGGATCATGTTTCCCGTGTTTCCCGGCCCCTTGCCAGCGATGGCATGAACCTCATTTTAATAAATTTTTATACATTTCCATGTACCTAATGGCCCCCTGACAAATGATCCTCTCTCACTAAATATTCATACATGGCCGATGTGACGTCATGTCAGCGGGGTTTACAATAGGTTTGGGCCAGGCATGAGGCAGTGGCGGGGATCCACACCTACTCACGTTTTTTGGCAAAGAGGCTGTGGAACTGGAGAGTTACATTGCAGTGTTCTGTGAGGTTGACATTTTGCCAAATTCTGGTAAGATTCTGTCCTCTGTTTCCAACACTCATTTTACACGGCTAATAGAATTCTGCAAAGAATACTAACATCATAAAACCATTCTTCATTTGAAAATGCAAAATTAAAGAACATTTTTGATGCTGTAAACATGTTCCTTAAAACAAGGAAGCATCTAAACAACAGTTCTGGAAGCAATAGCTCCTGTGGACAAAATATTTGCACTGGCTTTGGTGCATTGAATTTCTGGGGTTGGATTAATGGACAAGAGACATTTTGACTGTTTCCTATTTTTAATGTTCTGTTAAAATCTCAGTCCCAGTCGGAAAAAGCCTATTCCTCAGCTCACTCCTTCACTCGCACACATATGCAAAGGAGATGCCCAATATCAAGTATCTGAATTTCTGTCAACTTCACTCTTGGCATAGTGATCTCAGTTAGCTCTCTATTCAAAATCATCATCCTTGTCTGACTTGTTTAAACTCTGAAGTGGCCTTCTTACTCTGAACTGCTCTGCCTGACAGCTAATGAGCAGATTGGACAGTTCATTAAAGCTTCAAGCCAGGAAGAGTTTCCCTTTCCTCATATCTGCTTCTCAAACTGCTGCACTTGAAGTGTCAGAGACTTCATAGAAAGCCCACAACACTTGAAAAGCCTTGAAATCCCCTGGAATGATTTGAAATGCTTTGCATTCATTCAATTTCACAGTGCAGTACCTTTTTTTTAGAAAATATTTTATTGAGGCATTTATAATTTTAACAATTTTAAACATCAGGTTTCAGCAATTACAAAAAATATAACCAACACCATCTCTCCCCCCCCCCAGTAACAAACCCATCCAACATATTGGAGCATTGTGTGCAGTTTTGGTCTCCTTCTCTGAGGAAGGATGTTCTTGCTCTCGCGGGAGTGCAGCGATGGTTTACCAGACTGATTCCAGGGATGGCGGGACTATCATATGAGGAGAGATTGACTAGGTTGGGAGTGTTCTCGCTGGAGTTCAGAATAATGAGGGAGAATCTCATAGAGACTTATAAAATTTTAACGGGACTAGACAGGGTAGATGCAGAGAAGATGTTACCAATGATGGGTGTGTCCAAAACCAGGGGTTCTGAGGATCAGGGTAAACCATTTTGCACAGAGATAAGGAGACATTTCTTCACACAAAGAGTGGTGAGCCTGTGAATTCATTACCACAGGAAGTAGTTGATGCTAAAACTTTAAATATATTCAAGAGGCGGCTAGATATGGCACTTGGGGAGAATGGGAGCAAAGGCTATGGGGAGAAAGCAGGATTAGGCTATTAGCCATGATCGTGATGAATGGCGGAGCAGGCTTGAAGGGCCAAAAGACTTCCTCCTGCTCCTATCTTCTATGTATCTATGTATCTATGTAACATGACTTACACAAACAGTACCACCTTCCCCAACCCCCCTTCCGCTGGTTTTCCTGCCCTTCCTGGCCTCCACCCCCCCCGCCATGCCTCCCTTTCCCACCACCCCCCCCCCCCCCCCCCCCCCTTGCTGACAGTATAACTTTTCTCGAAGAAGTCGATGAACGGCTGCCACCTACGGGCAAACCCCTGCAGTGATCCCCTTAAGGCGAATTTAATTTTCTCGAGTCTGAGAAACCCCGCAATGTCGCGAACCCATACTCACGACTTAGGCGGTTCCGAGTCCCTCCACCCTAGTAAGATTCATCTCTGAACTGCCAGGGAGGCAAATGCCAGGACATCGGCCTCTCTCACCCCCTTGGCTCCAAAGATTGCCACCTCTGGACTCAGCACCACCCTCACCTTTAAAACTTCTGATATGCATCAGCAAACCCCTGCCAGAAACCCATCAGCCTCAGACATGCCCAAAACATATTTACATGGTTTGCAGGACCCCCCCCCCCCCCCCCCCACACCCCGCACTGCGCCCACACCTAACTTCCACCTTCGCATAGAACCTGCTCATCCGGGCCACTGTCATGTAGGCCCTGTGGACCAGCTTAAATTGTATCAGGCTGAGCCTGGCACATGACGAGGATGCATTGACTTGCCTCAGAGCCTCCTCCCATAATCCAGCCTCCAACTCCCCATACAGTGCAGTACCTCTAACTAGCCTTTGGTTGATAAATCTTGATGGTTTAAACACAGCAGGCTGGAGGTTTGTTTATTTATCTTTTCCTTCACGCTTGAATACGTCTGAAGTAAGCTCCATTGAGCCTAACTGCAGTGTTTATAAACAACCGTGTTTTGATTGACGGATGCTGGGCACTTCAAACAGCTGAGTGCTTTCACTTCCTCCTTTCTAACCGTAGTGAGCATTGTTGAAGTGACCAGAAGCTGCCAGGTTGCCCAGGGCTGGAAGGAGCAGTCCAGACACAGGACCCCCATCCCAGGTAGATTCCCGGGGTCAACACCTTACGCACAACCTGAGCCCCCCCAATACCTTGGGGCCCTCCTTCTGTAGCACCTAACAGTGGCAGAGTGACACATCAGCAGTGGACTAATCCCCTTGACCCCCCCCCCCCCCCCCCCCCTCGGCTTCATTTCGTCATGACACCAGTTATCAATACTTGCAAAGCCTGCCCGGTGCAGTTTCTGCTGTGGGGTCGGAGCATAACCGGGGGTGAAGGTTCAGGCTTCTGGTCCATTAATCTCATTCCAATGAATGCATATCAACTGTTGCATGTTCTCCACCCAATCGGGAGTAACCAGAAGACCAGAAGACCATTAGGTAGGATCAGAATTAGGCCACTTGGCCCATCGAGTCTGCTCTGCCATTCTATCATGGCTAATATGTTTCTCATCCCCATTCTCCTGCCTTCTCCCCATAACCCCTGATTCCCTTATTCATCAAGAACCTATCTATCTCTGTCTTAAAGACACTCAGTGAATTGGCCTCCACAGCCTTCTGCGGCAAAAAGTTCCACATATTCACCACCCTCTGGCTGAATAAATTCCTCCTCATCTCTGTTTTAAAGGATCATCCCTTTAGTCTGAGATTGTATCGTCTGGTTTTAGTTTTTCCTCCAAGTGGAAACATCCTCTCCACATCCACTCTATCCAGGCCTCGCAGTATCCTATAAGTTTCAATAAGATCCCCCCCTCATCCTTCTAAACTCCAATGTGTACAGACCCAGAGTCCTCAACCTTTCCTCATATAATAAACTGTTCATTCCAGGGACAATTCTTGTGAACCTCCTCTGCACCCTTTCCAAGGCCAGCACATCTTTCCTTAGATACGGGGCCCAAAACTGCTCACAATACTCTAAATAGGGTCTGACCAGAGCCTTATATAGCCTCAGAAGAACATCCCTGGTCTTGGGTTCTAGCCCTCTTGACATGAATGCTACCATTGCATTTCCTTTCCTAACTGCCGACTGAACCTGCACGTTAACATTAAGAGAATGGTAAACAAGGATACAAGGATTCCCAAGTCCCTTTGTGCTTCTGATTTCCTGAGCATTTCCCCATTTAGAAAATAATCTATGCCTAAATTCCTCCTTCCAAAGTGCATAACGTCACACTTTTCCACATTGTATTTCATCTGCCACTTCTTTGCCCACTCTCCTAGCCTGTCCAAATCCTTCTGCGACCCCCTTGCTTCCTCAATCCTACCTGTCCCTCTACAGACCTTTGTATCATCTGCAAACTTAGCAACAGTGCCTTCAGTTCCTTCTTCCAGATCACTAATGTATATTGTGAAAAGTTGTGGTCCCAGAACAGAACCCTAAGCACACCACTAGTCACCTGCTGCCGTCCTGAAAAAGACTCCTTTATCCCCACTCCCTGCCTTCTGCCAGTCAGCCAATCCTCTATCCATGCCAGGATCTTACCCTTAACACCATGGGTTCTTAACTTATTTGACATTCTCCTGTGCGGCACCTTGTCAAAGGCTTTCTGGAAATCTAAATAAATCACGTCCACTGGTTCTCCTTTGTCTAACTTCCTTGTTACCTCCTCAAAGAACTCTAACAGATTTGGCAGACATGACCTCCCTTTGACAAAACCGTGCTGACTCAGTCCTATTTTATCATGCACTTCCAAGTACTCCACAATCTCATCTTTAATAATAATAATAATCGCTTATTGTCACAAGTAGGCTTCAATGAAGTTACTGTAAAAAGCCCCTAGTTGCCACATTCCGGCGCCTGTTCGGGAAGGCTGGTACAGGAATTGAACCCTCGCTGCTGTCTTGTTCTGCATTGCAAGCCAGCTATTTGACCCTCTGTGCTAAACCAGCCCCTATAACGGACTCTAAAGTCTTACCAATGACTGAAGTCAGGCTAACCAGCCTATAATTTCCCATCTTCTGCCTCCTTGCTTCTTAAACAGTGGTACTACATTAGCCACTTTCCAGTCCTCTGAGACCCTTTCTGCCTCCAGTGATTCCTTTTGGAAAGTATTTTATAGAGGCATTTATAATTTTAACATTTTCAAATTTTAACCAAAGAGATCCATCACACGCAAAAAACCCACAATAAAATACCCAACTTCCCCCAGCCCTAAATCCTAACTGCCCATACATTACTTTCCCTGCCCTTATTCTTCACTTCCATGCCTCCCCTTTTCCCCACCCATCCCTGCCCTTCCTGCTGACGGTCAATTTTCCTTGAAGAAATCGATTAACGGCTGCCGCCTCCAAGCGGACTCCTGTGAACCCATTAAGGCGAACTTAATCTTCTCTAGCCTAAGAAACTCTGCCACGTCACTGACCCAAATCCCCGACTTTGGAGGCCCCCAGTCTCTCCATCCCAGCAAAATCCATCTCCGGGCCACCAGGGAGGCAAACGCCCAAATGTCGGCCTCTCTCCCCCTCTGGGCTTCCGGATCTTCCGACACTCCAAATATCGCCATCTCTGGACTCGGCGTCTCCTTCCCTTCGAGGACCTCTGACATGACATCTGAAAATCCCTGCCAAAATCCCCTCAGCCTCTGACACGCCCAAAACATATATACATGGTTCACAGGACTTCCCCCACAGCGCCCACACCTGTCCTCCACCTCCTCAAAAAACCTGCTCATCCGGGCCACAGTCATATGAGCCCTGTGGACCACCTTTAACTGGATCAGGCTAAGCCTGGAACACGACGAGGATGCATTGATTCTTCCCAGAGCCTTCTCCCAAAACCCAACTTCCAACTCCCCTCCCAACTCTTCCTCCCACTTCCTCTTCACCTCCCCGAATGGGACCCCTTCCCACTCCATCAGTTTCTTATATATTTCCGAGACCCTCCCCTCCCCAACCCCTGTTTTAGACATCACTTTATCCTGTAGTCCCCTTAGTGGGAGGCGAGGGAAGCTCAGGACCTGCCTCCGGACAAAATCCTGTACCTGCAGGTACCAGAGCTTGTTCCCACCTGCCAACTCAAACTCCTCCTCTAGCTCCTCCAAGTTCGGGAAACCCTCCTCAATGAAGAGATCCCCCATATCACTCACTCCCTGCCCGCTCCCACCTCCTGACGTCCCCGTCCAGCCCCCCGGAGCAAACCTCTGATTATCACAGATCGGTGACCATACCGACGCCCCCTCCAGTCTCATGTGTTGCCTCCATTGCCCCCACACTCTCAGGGCTGCCACTACCACTGGACTTGTGGAATACCGAGCCGGCGAGAACGGCATTAACAGAGCCTTCAGACTCGTGCCCTTGCAAGATGCTGCCTCCACTCACTCCCACACCGACTCCTCCCCCACTACCCATTTCCTAACTATCGATATATTGGCTGTCCAGTAGTAATTAATAAAGTTCGGAAGGGCCAAGCCCCCCTCCCTGCACCCCCGCTCAAGAAGGACGTTCTTCACCCTCGGGGCTTTTCCCGGCCCATATAAAACCCGAGATTGCCGCATTAATCTTGAAAAAAATGCCTTAGGGATTAAGATTAGGAGACACTGAAACATGAACAGCAATCTTGGGAGGACTGTCACTTTCACATCCTGTACCCTCCCCGCCAGTGACAGCGGGAGCACGTCCCACCTACGGAAGTCCCTTTCATTTGCTCAATCATCCTGCCCAAATTTAGTTTATGAAGCTGACCCTAGTCCCTTACCACTTGAATCCCCCGGTACCTCTAACACCCTCCCACCAGTTTGAACGCCATCTCCCTCAGTCTTCTCTCCTGCCCCCTTGCTTGAATCGCAAAGACCTCACTCTTGCCCATATTCAGTTGAGACTGACCAAATTCCTCCAGTATCCCCATAATTCCTGCAATTCCCCCCAACGGGTCTGTTATATAAAGAAGCAAATCATCCGCAGAGACCGAAACCCTATGTTCCACCCCCACTCTCACTATCCCCCGCCAAATGTTCAATGCTCTCATGCCATTGCCAAAGGCTCTATGGTCAGGGCAAATAGTAGTGGGGAGAGTGGACGTCCCTGTCTCGTCCCCCGACACAGACTAAAATACTCTGATCGAACCCGGTTTGTCCTTACATTCGCTACCGGTGCCTGATAAAGCAACTGGATGCAATCCACAAATTCCTGTCCGAACCCGAACCTTCCCAGGACATCCCACAAATAGTTCCACTCCATCCAATCAAAGGCCTTTTCTGCATCCATGGCCACCACCACCTCGACGCGCGCCCCTCCGCAGGCATCATTATTACATTTAGGAGCCGCCTAATGTTCGATGTCAGGTGCCCGTCTTGTTGCACGTTTTACTATGGGCGTAAAACGCGTTTATTGGAGTGTATTAACACGCCTCCGAGTTCGACGTGTGCTTAACACTGCTAGGCTCTGTTCTATGTAATTATTTAGCTCTGGAGTCGCCAGCTGCCGTATAGGCAACGTCACAAGTATTCCAAGGTCAAATTCAAAGTAATAAAGACGATACACCGATTAGTCAAGTTCAAACGATCAATATTTATTATACAGTTAATAATAAATACTCATGCACACACTAAGAGACTAAGCTACAACTAAACATAAGCAAACAGAATACTTATCTAACAGGAACAGGCAAGGTCAGAGAACGAGGCCTTCGTCCTGGTTTTGTCTGCAGCCTTCAGCAAGCGTTCTGGCACTTGGGAGTCTAGCGGGCTTGGATCGCGTAGCGAGCGTTGAACTTACGGTTTCGGCGGCTGGTGCTCAACGGCTGGAGTCAGGATACCAGGTGTCAGTCGGGGCCGGAGCACAGGTTTAACAGACCGGACAACACGAGGTCCCTATCTTTTATAGGGGTTCCGTTGTCCTTCCCTCTTCTCGGGCGGGCTCTACCTATTGGATCAATTTCTTATCGATACTGGATTAATTCCCCAATGCGAGGGGGTCTCCGTGATGGAGGGGGCGTTTCTTATGTCCTTTTGTTCGGAGGTTTCTGGTGCCTCGATGTCTGGGTCTTGATTGGAATGTGTCCATTCAGAACCAAATGTATCTATTGTGTGGGTGTTCAAGTCTGATGGCCTCATTAGCATGCAAAGCGTTTTGCCATTTGCACCTAGCTAAGGTCTCTTCACCTGAGCCCAAACTGGTTTCTGCTGCTGCAGAATGCAAACTGCTCTTTGCAGACTGCTGTTCTGGCTGAACTGTCTGTTTCCCAGCAGCCTTCCATTTTAGTTTGGCTCAGTGTCCATTTTGCGTGGCCAGCATGGCTACATTCCCTCCTTGTGATCCTCACAATCATACTATTGTGAAGGATCACCTATGTACTTTGCCTCCTTGTGTTCTGACCTCTTGCCAGTTCCTGTTCTACTCTGTTCTAAACGATGGGAAGAAGAGAAAAAAAAATTTAACTAACATTTCTACTTGGCCCTATGTCAAAGGGACATGCATTACTACAATTGGGAACCTCTACCTATCACTATTAACCTTAACCTTAACTTAAACATTTAATCACTGTAAAAACCTTAACCATTCACACCACAACATCACACTTCCCAACTCGGCAGTCGAGTATGGAACAATATAATACATGGCTGAATTTTATTTACAGAGTGTTGTAATCAGTGAGGGGTTGAGGGGTTTGGTGGAATCCGAAGATGGGGGATTGCACTCTATAGATGGGTGAGGTGCTGGAACGAGAGGCTCTCCTCTTCCATTTCCTCAACCTGAGGGTCTGCACTAGGATGATGAGGATCGCAATCACCAACAGTGATTCGATTATGTAGGACATGGAGTACCACGTCATGAATTTAGTACACCAGGTCTGAACCTCGCTGATCAGAGCTGAGCACTGGGGGTTTGTTGTACTAACATTTACGGTGGGGGTTGTGGGGGAAACGTGTCTTGTTTCCACACATATACATATGACATTAAATAGTAATAAGTGGGCTTCCATCATTTTGCTGTTCTTCTTCTTTCTCTTCCTTCTTCCTCCGGTATTGACAATCCTGGCTTCGACCTCTGTCTCGTCCTTTGAAACCTTTGGGATCAAGCACAGTATCTGTCAATACACAGTTTAAGACCTTTACTTGTTAGTGCATCTGTCTTTCAAAACCCAATTGACCCTTAAAAATGACTGGCTAAGTCACACCCTGTGACTCCCCTCATTTTTTTTGTCAAAAAGCGAATTTAAAGACCAGCATACACCTAACAATCCTTCCTTCTGCGAGCCGTCTCGCAGGCTTTGCTGATTTACCATCCGAATGTTCCCGGATGTAAATAGCATGTGGGATGGTGGCCGAAGGGCTACCTAACCTAAAATGAAAACAAATTTGGAAATAAACATCCGAATGAGTTGCGTATGGGCCGCTACGGGTACGAGTTGGATGGAATCCCCGGGTAGGGCGTGCTGTGCCATACCCGAGCTTGGCTGACCAAGGGTTGGTTCTCAGACAGGGCGGGTCCTCAGTGCCGTTTGTCCACTGCCTGAGTAACCTGGAAAAAACGGGTACGAATGTGTTTACCATGACTTGCAGCCTCTATTTCGCCGAATAGAGGGGCACCTAAAAAAACCAAGGGAGCCAAGATGCTCCAACTGAGGACATCCCTGAAGTTCTCAGAGATATCTGCGGACAAGCTATTTGGCGTGTGGCCTTACAACTTTGGAAAGGATCTCCAATCAAACCGAAGTTCTCAAAAGTTTCGGTAGACAAGCTAACGTGTATGTGAGGTGGTCACAATCTTTTCAGCTGAAAAGAAGATGTCCATCCTCCAGCTGAACAATTTACATTCCTGAAAACAAACAAACATGAAACGAAGACAAACATACGTGCAGGTTCCATCAGAAAGGACATCGTTTCCCTCAAACGATTCCTATCTTACATCATCTGGACACCTCACTTTGATTCTGCCTCTGTGAACAGGGTCACAAAGGGGTTGCCGTGTCGGGAGTCAGACACCGTGTCGTCCTGCTCTCCCGGATCCCACACCCTTGTGTGGATCAGGCATGCTATTTTGGAGTTGTGTGACCGGGGGTCACTCTCATCATTGCGGACAAGTCTGTAGGAATTGTCCCTGTGCCATTGTGTAGCGTCGAGTGTGTTGTCGGGGTAGTCGGGGTCGGGTGGTGGTTCGGGGTTTTTGAGGTAGGTGACTTCCATGGGGTCACTGGAGTCGGGGTCGTAGGTGGTGCAGTGTGGGCTGTATGGCTGTGTGCTGTCGCTGTCTTCAGAGTCAGTGTCTGTCCTACTGTCTCTGCTGTGGCAGCTTGTGGGCGTGTCGGGGCGTGGTCTGTAGTGGTCTGTGGGCGGAGTCGTGGGCGAGTCCGTTGATGAACTGGTCTGTGAGGGGGATGGTGGAAAAGTGTCTCTGGTGGGCGGGGTGAAGTGTTCTGCTGCATCCAGCAGGACATGGTGAGCATGGTTGGCCTGTGTTCCATATGCCTTTAACTGGTTTATATGGAACCACGCGGTCTTCCCATTAGGATACTTTATCCTGTAAACGGAGGGGCTAATTTTGTCCGAAATTGAGTAGGGACCGGAATATTTTGGAGCCAAAAAACTGCTGGGGTTATAAACAGATAACATTACCTGTTGCCCAACCTGGAATTCTGTGGTGTGTACGGTCTTATTGAAACAGGCAGTCCGTTGCTGTCGGCGTTTCCCTAGCTGGACTGCGGCTGCGAGCTGTGCAGACCTCACAGTCTCAACTAGATCTTTAACTGCCTTTTCATGTGTGAGGGCCGTCACTTCGGGGCTTGTCATGTCCAGTCCTAAAAGGAATTCTGTACCTTTCATAGGGCGTCCGGTCATGAGTGTATGTGGTGTGTATCCTGTAGATGTGGAGACAGTGTTCCTTATGAACATGAGTGCAAATGGGAGCACTGAATCCCAGGTGGAATTGTTCTCTTGAACCATTTTCCTGAGGGTAGTTTTTAGGGTCCGATTCATGCGCTCCACAATCCCGCTGGACTGTGGATGATACGCAATGTGGAAGTTTTGTTTGATGCCGAATATTGTCAGGACGTTCCTCATGACCCGTCCTGTAAAGTGAGATCCCTGGTCCGAATCGATACTTCGGGGTAAACCCCATCTCGTGAAGATGTGGTGGGTCAGGATCTTTGCAGCTGTCTTAGCTGTATTTGTTCGTGAGGGAAATGCCTCTACCCATTTGGTAAAGGTATCTATCACCACCAGAACGTATTTATAGCCATTCCGACAAGGGGGCAATGGACCTATAAAATCGATCTGGAGGTTTGTCCAAGGGCCGTTAACTGGGCGAGTATGCCGTAGTTGTGCCTTCTTAGAATACCGCTCCGGGTTATTCTGAGCACAAATCAGGCAATTCTCTATGTAGTGCGTTACATCATTCCTGAGATTAGGCCACCAACAGAGTTGCCTGAGGTGCCTCGTTGTTGCATCAATTCCCTGATGCCCGTGTCCGTCATGGAACAAGGCAATCATCTGATTCCTGTCCTGCTGTGGGACCACATAAAGTTGGTCCTTAATGATCACACCCTCATGTGTGGTCAGTGCGTGTTTAAAGTGCTCGTAAGCAGGCACAAAGTTTCCCTTGAAAACCTCCCTGAGGTCTCCGTCCTGTTTTTGTGCTGCCACGAGATCTTTAATATCAGTCTGTGAGACTTGGACTGCGCTCACAGGGGCGCTAGCTGGTGCGCTAGCTGGGGGGGTCCATAAGTGTCCTCTCCTGGAACCTGCCTTAGCCAACGCGTCGGCTTTTACATTCCCAGGGGGTGATGACCTATGGTGGCTTCTTACTTTTATTATGCCGAAGGTCCTGTCCTTCGCTTTTGCTAAAATATGCTGGAGTAGAGGGGCTGATGGAAGGGGTTTTCCGTCTGCGGAGACAAAACCTCGTGTCCTCCACAGGGGCAGAAAATCTGTCAAGCTATTACAGACATATAAGCTGTCTGAATATATGTCTGCTGGGCTGGGGAAAGAATCGGGGTGGTCCACTATGTACGCTATGGCTGCTAGCTCTGCCGCCTGCGCGCCTAAGTGACCTGGTAACTTAAGAGCTATCTCTTCGAGAGCGCGCCCCTGCGCGTCCTCTACATAGATGCCGCATCCTGTGATACGCTCACCATTTAAAACTGTGGAGGAACCGTCTACATAAATCCTCAAGGGTCCACACGTGTCTGTGGGCTGGGGGCTTTGTTTCGGGTTCCCTATCTTCCTGGGGGGTGTTTTTGCTAAAAAGGGTCCTGTGTTATGCAGGGGAGCTACAATTTCACAGTCATGGGGCTGTCCGGGGTATTGGAGGTTGTCTGCTAAGTATGTGTGGGTGCGTGTCCGTTTTACTGTAATGTCCCGTCCTTGTAAAAGTAGGGTCCACCTAGCTGCCCTAATCTGGCTAACTGAACCGTCCTTCAGTCGACCGTCTAGTAGTAGCTGTGTGGGTGTGTGTTCGGTCAGAATAGTAATGGGGTTGAGTCCGGTGATGTATGAGAAATACTGCACTGCCCAGAAGACAGCAAGGAGGTGCCTCTCACAGGCCGAAAATCCTTGTTCTACTGGGTCTAACAGTCGGGAGGCATAAGCCACTGGTCTTAGCTGCTCGTGCCGTTCCTGAAGCAACACGGCCGAGAGGGTCAGATCGGTGCTCGCTACCTCGATTGCGAAAGGGGAAAGTGGGTCGGGGACTAGCAGCGCGGGTGCTGCACTAAGGGCTCGTTTCAACTCTTCCACAGCGCCTGTATGCTGCGGAAGCCATTCCCAGGGGGCTCCTTTCTTAAGGAGGTCTGAAAGTGGGGCGGCTTTTGTCGCGAATCCGTCGATGTGGTTCCGACAATAGCCAACCAGTCCTAAAAACGACCGGAGGGCTGATACATTCTGGGGAAGGGGCAATTTGACGATCGAATCAATTCTTTTGAATTCGATCTCGCGTTTGCCGTGCGTGATGACTGATCCCAAATACATCACTTTACTTTCCAATATTTGGGCCTTTTTCGGGTTAACTTTACAGCCAATTTCAGTTAAGAGTTCTAGGAGTTCGGCCAGAAGCGAAATGTGCTCTGCCTTTGTGTCTGTCTGCAGTAGTAGGTCGTCTACATACTGTACCAGACATTCGGGTCGGGAAAATTTTTCTAATCCACTTGCCAGCTGTCGGTGGAAAATGGAGGGTGAATTGTGGAATCCTTGTGGGAGGCATGTCCACGTGTACTGCTGTGTTTTAAAAGTGAATGCGAATTTGTATTGGCACGCTTTTGCCAATGGTATTGACCAGAATCCATTACTGATGTCCAATACCGTGAAGTACTTGGCGTTGAGACCCTGCTTGAGCATGGTCTCGGGACTAGTAGCTACCGTTGGGGCTACTGCGGGGGTTACTTTGTTGAGTTCCCGATAATCGATGGTCAGACGCCATGATCCATCGGGCTTCCTCACTGGCCAAATAGGGGCATTGTTGGTGGAGGCTACCGTTCTCAGTACACCTTGGTCCAACAAGCTGCCTATAACTTTTTCTATTTCCACCTCTGCCTCGAGGGGAAATCTATACTGCTTTTGCGGTCGGGGGTCCTGTCCGGTAACATGAACTTGTCCAGTCATTCTGCCACAGTCATGACGGTGACTTGCAAATGCTGTCCTGTGTTTGTTTAGTAGGGCCTTAATTTGTCGGTCGGTGTGGAGTGTAGTCAGGTCGAATGAGTACTCTCCCACTGCGCTAATCCGATTAGCGTAGTCTCCTACTGTGAGGGTGGCTGGGGCTCTGTCTGATCTCGCCATTCGCCAGACACACTGGTTCACGGGGTCGAACGACAAGCTGTGAGCGTTCATAAAATCTATCCCCAGGATGTGCTCTGCTGTCCGGGGAAGATTTACTAAAACTACGGGGTGTCTTGTGCTAATGTTCCCTAGCTGGATCGCTACGGGTGCTGTGATGTGTCCCTGCTGCGAGTGTCCGGTGAACCCGCTAAGTGTGATGGTGGAGGTGGTCGGCCACGTGTCTGAGTGTGCCGTGGTTGTGGAGTTAATGGTGGTGCGGGATCCTCCTGTGTCCCACAGTAACTCTATGGGCTTCCCTTTGACTTTTGCCGTGACTACGGGCCTCCCTGATGAGTCCCATAGTGTGTCACAGACCCAAGTGGGGGAGCCCGAACACCGTCAGTTCGTCTCGTCCACATTGGTGGGTCCTGACTGTACTGCTACATTGTGGATGGGTTTTGCTTTGTTGCGGTTCAGAGTGCCTGTCTGCTGGCCTCTCTGAGATCGCTGGGGTGCTTGGCATTCTTTTGCCCAATGCCCTAACTGTCCACAGTTATAGCACTCCTGTCCTTTCTGTTGAGGGCTGCTCTTGCCTTCATTTACCCATGCGGGCTTCTGGTGCTCTCTGACTGCTTGGATGTCTGCAGCAGCCTGAGCCTCTTCTGGGGATCTAACCTTTGCGTTTGCCTGAAGCGATTGCTCCCAAGCGCGGGACAATCTTTTGAGGACCCATTTTTCATTATGGGCCTCTTCTGAGGGGTCGTAATTATTGCAAGCGCTCTGTCCTGCTTCTGTTGCGTGTGAGATAATTGTGCGCGTCCACTTAACCATGTTTTCGCGGGTTAAATGCGCTCTATCTAGCTGTCCGAAAACTGCGCTGAAGTGAATCCACAGCCTTCCTGCGAATGCTGTGGGGTGTTCGGATCTCTTCTGCCTGCACTTATTCAAGCCTTCTACGGGGTCACCTCTATTGTACCCGATGGCATCTAAAATGGCAGTGTGCATCTCCTCTAGGCTGCCTCCTGCCACGTTTTGTGGGTCGGGGAGGGCTGCTACTACGCTCTGGTCTAAGCTCAGCACGGTGAGCTTAACCTGCTCTCTCTCATCCAGGCCGTACATGGTAGCCTGCTGTTTTACTTTAGCGAAAAACTGGTGGGGGTCTGCGGTGGGGAGGAACGGAGTGATCTTTTCACAAGCGTCCCTTAGCTGGGTTACTGTTAAAGGGGTGGTGTAAGTTATGTCTGGGGCGCCTTCTGATTCGGCTTTCCTCTGTGTGGTTACGGGATTCATGGGTGCGGTTATGATCTGAGCTGTGGGGGGTTGGGGTGCCTGTCGTTTCTGCTGAGCTGCTGGCGCACATGTTCCCTGAACATAACGCTGCGCTGTCTCGCTTAATTCCTGCCAATCTGGGGCGTTTTCTCCATCTAACTGTGCTCCAAAGGTGCTTTGGAAGCCATTCTGCACCGAAAGCAGAGATTGCAATTCCGCAATCTGTTTCCTGCATTTCGCGTGGTCAACTGTGCTTTGTCTTTGTTCGGTCGTTGCAGCGTGGAGTGCTCTCAAAGCTGCTTTGAGATCCGAACATTGCCTCTGCAATGCCTCCACCTGCTTTTCCGATTCCTGTCTTATCAGAACGGCACGTTGCACGTCCTGATAGGCTTTCTCATACTGGGTCTGGGAACTGTTCAGATGAGCTAGACAAGACTGGTGAGCCCTCTTGGCATCATCCACCTCTCTACCCTTCTCTGCCAACTTCCCTTTAAGATCCAGGTTTTCTTTCTCGATGTCCCTGACATCGACCTTACTCATTCGGTTCCTTTCCTCTAAATCTGCCCGGAGCGTCCTGATGACCTCCTCTGCGCCTCGCAACTGTGCCAAGCAGGACACAATCGCCATCGGCTTGCGTGCTTTACCTAAACTCTTTTTGTGTATCTGAGAGAGGTTCTCCCACCAAGTATGACCTATACTTCCGGGACCTGTCTCCTCATTTGCACAAAACTCTTTCCAAAGGGGCCATCCCTTTCCCTGCAGATATTTGCGGAGTTCCAGCTCCCACGTGGGACACTGGCCTACTCTGCTACTGCTGCTGGTCGCTGCGACCACAAACTTTGCTGGATCCATCAGACGTTCCATTGCCTGCATGGCCATTTCCTCTGACTCTCTTTTTATAATTTGGAACAGGGGGTTGTTGGGGTGGTGTTTCGAGAAACGGGTACGGCTTACGCTATTTTCCGATCACAAAACTACCGAAAGTTTGTCGCAACAAAAAGCTTTCAGTTTTACCTTACAGCCCTGTTAGTACGCATGCACTAAAACACACTTCCGAATTTCGCTTATTATTTTGAACACCTTGAATACTTGTGATCTCTTTCTTTCTCTGCAATTTGGAGTTCTAATTCAAATTTCAGGGTCCTGGACACTGTGGTGTTTCCACTTACAACAGGGTCCCGGCGGATGTCGCCACTAAATGTTGCACGTTTTACTATGGGCGTAAAACGCGTTTATTGGAGTGTATTAACACGCCTCCGAGTTCGACGTGTGCTTAACACTGCTAGGCTCTGTTCTATGTAATTATTTAGCTCTGGAGTCGCCAGCTGCCGTATAGGCAACGTCACAAGTATTCCAAGGTCAAATTCAAAGTAATAAAGACGATACACCGATTAGTCAAGTTCAAACGATCAATATTTATTATACAGTTAATAATAAATACTCATGCACACACTAAGAGACTAAGCTACAACTAAACATAAGCAAACAGAATACTTATCTAACAGGAACAGGCAAGGTCAGAGAACGAGGCCTTCGTCCTGGTTTTGTCTGCAGCCTTCAGCAAGCGTTCTGGCACTTGGGAGTCTAGCGGGCTTGGATCGCGTAGCGAGCGTTGAACTTACGGTTTCGGCGGCTGGTGCTCAACGGCTGGAGTCAGGATGCCAGGTGTCAGTCGGGGCCGGAGCACAGGTTTAACAGACCGGACAACACGAGGTCCCTATCTTTTATAGGGGTTCCGTTGTCCTTCCCTCTTCTCGGGCGGGCTCTACCTATTGGATCAATTTCTTATCGATACTGGATTAATTCCCCAATGCGAGGGGGTCTCCGTGATGGAGGGGGCGTTTCTTATGTCCTTTTGTTCGGAGGTTTCTGGTGCCTCGATGTCTGGGTCTTGATTGGAATGTGTCCATTCAGAACCAAATGTATCTATTGTGTGGGTGTTCAAGTCTGATGGCCTCATTAGCATGCAAAGCGTTTTGCCATTTGCACCTAGCTAAGGTCTCTTCACCTGAGCCCAAACTGGTTTCTGCTGCTGCAGAATGCAAACTGCTCTTTGCAGACTGCTGTTCTGGCTGAACTGTCTGTTTCCCAGCAGCCTTCCATTTTAGTTTGGCTCAGTGTCCATTTTGCGTGGCCAGCATGGCTACAGTCTGGTGCTCCCCTATTACCCCGGGTCCATAACCCTCTATACGTGTGGCCAAGATCTTTGCCAGCAATTTTGCATTCACATTTCATAGAATCATAGAATTTACATAGAATTTGCAGTGCATAAGGAGGCCATTTGGCCCATCGAGTCTGCACCGGCTCTTGAAACGAGTACTCTACTTAAGCTCACACTTCCGCCCTACCCCCGTAATCTAACTAAGGGCAATTTGTGCATGGCCAATCCACCTTACCTGCACATCTTTGGACTACGGGAGGAAACCGGAGCACCCGGAGGAAACCCACGCAGACACAGGGAGAACGTGCGGATTCCGCACAGACAGTGACCCAAGCCGTGAATCGAACCTGGGACCCTGGAGTGGTAAAGCAACTGTGCTAACCACGGTGCTACCGTGCCACCCAACAGGGAGATTATTTAGCAGGGAGATTGGCCTATACGAGCCACAGCTCACCGGTTCCTTATCCTGCTTCAAAATAAAGGAAATTGATGCCTGTGATAAAGTTGGGGTGGGGTTGCTCACCTGTCTCAAGGTCCTCACCTGTCATAGCCTCATTTCTATCAGTCACTGGCATGTTATTTGTGTCTTCCACTGTAAAAATCGACCCAAAAAACCTGTTCAGTTCCTCAGCCATTTCCTCATCTCCCATTATGAAATCTCCCTTCTCATCCTCTAAAGGACCAATATTTACCTTAGCCACTCTTTTTTTGTTTTATATGTTTGTAGAAACTTTTACTATCTGTTTTTATATTGTGGAGCGGGAGCGAGGGGGTGGTGGGGTGGGGGTGATGGAGGTGTGGGTGTGAGGATGGTGTTTGGGGGGGGTGACACATGTGTCACGGGGAACCCATGCCCCAATCTGCGCATGCCAATCAGGGGGTGGGTAGCTGATAGCTTCAGTGTCCAGGGCACCCGGCCATAGCGGCCGGTATTGGTGCCAGCATGTGGTGCAGGGTTGGGGTTAGGTCTCCCCCTTCCAGGTGGTGGTGGTGGTGGGGGGGGAGTAGGGTTATGGGTGTGTGGGACGGGGGTTGGTGCCGGGGGCACAGTGCTGTCTACTCTCCCTGGCCGCCCTGAGGAGGTCACAGTTTCTTCCGGCACTGCTGGCCGGTCCGGACGGTGTTGCTCGTGGCGCTGCTGGCTTCTGCCACCTGCGGCCAGGCTCGGTGGGTGGAAGCCTTCTTCCTGGGCTGGGGTGCAGGGTCGCCTACCCCTTCTCCACGGTGTCCAGCAGGGTCTCAAGCTCAGCGTCTGTAAAATGGGGTGTCGCTCTCCTCGCTGCCACCTTGTTGGCTGATATGGTGTGTTTGGGGACTCAAGTGTGTATATGCGGCTGAATCGATTGTGCTCCTCATGGCTCCGGTGCTAGCCCCTCAATGGTCGTTGCATTGGTCCAGGTGCGGCACCAGTTTTGCTGTCGTAGGAGTCCATGAATCCTGCCCTGGCATGAAGACTTAGTCTCAAGAACGGAAAATCCGGCTGCTTATCTTTTGCACTGATATGCTGGGATCCCGCATCATTGAGGATGGATGGGGCCTCGTCATCCAGTGATTTGTTTAATTGCCCACCACTAATCATGGCTGGATGTGGCAGGACTTCAGAGTTTAGATCTGATTCATTGGTTGTGATCCCGTCTGGCAGCTATGTCCTTTAGGACCCGGCCAATTCGGTCTGTAGTGGTGCTACTGCGCAACTTTTAATGATGTGGAGATGCCGGCGTTGGACTGGGGTGAGCACAGTAAGAAGTCTTACAACACCAGGTTAAAGTCCAACAGGTTTGTTTCAAACACGAGCTTTCGGAGCACTGCTCCTTCCTCAGGTGAATGAAGAGAGGGACATTGAAGTTCCCCACCCAGAGCACATTCTGCATCCTTGCCACCCACAGTGCTTCTTCCAAGTGGGGTTCAACGTGGAGGAGTACTGATTCATTAGCTGGGGGGGGGGACGACAGTACATGGTAATCAGCAGGTGGTTTCCTTGCCCATGTTTAACCTGATGCCAGGAGACTTTATGGGATTTGCAGTTGATGCTTGTGACTCTCAGGGCAACTCCCTCCAGACTGTATACCACTGTGCCACCACCTGTACTCGGTCTGTCCTGCTAGTGGGACAGGACATACCCAGGTATGGTGATAGTGGTGGCTGGGACATTGTCTGTGAGGTATGATATTTGATATTTATTTATTGTCACATGTACCGAAGTCCAGTGAAAAGTATTTTTCTGTGGCCAAGGGAACGTACACAGTGCTTGGGTGGAGTATTTGCCATACCAAGCTGTAATGCAGATTCTGTGAGTGTTACTATGTCAGGGTAATGCTTGACTAGTCTGTGAGGCAGCTCTACCAACTTTGGACCAAGACCCCAGATGATAGAATCATAGAATTTGCAGTGTAGAAAGAGGCAATTTGGCCCATCGAGTCTGCACCGGCCCTTGTAAAGAGCACCCCACTTAAGCCCACACCTCCACCCTATCCCCGTAACCCAGTAACCCCACCTAACCTTTTTGGATACTAAGGGCAATTTAGCATGGCCAATCCACCTAACCTGCACATCTTTGGATTGTGGGAGGAAACCAGAGCACCCGGAGGAAACCGACGCAGACTCGGGGAGAACGTGCAGACTCCGCACAGATAGTGATCCAAGCCGGGAATCGAACCTGGGACCCTGGAGCTGTGAAGCAATTGTGCTAACCACTGTGCTACCGTGCTGAACGGGGGACTTTGCAGGGTTGACAGGGCTGGGTTTTCCGTTGTTGTTTCTGGTGCCTCAGTCGATGCCAGATGGTCCATCTTGTTTCATTCCTTTTTTGTAGGCTTTGTCGTGGTTGGATACAACTGAGGCACATTTCTGTGGGTCTGGAGTCACATGTCGGCTAGATCAGGTAAGGATGGCAGATTTCCTTCCCTAAGGCAATTAAAGGAGCCCAGATGGATTTTTATGACAATCAACAATGATTTTGTGGTCATCATTAGACTTTTAATTCAAATGCCACCATCTGCTGTGGTGGGATTCAAACCCAGGTCCCCAAAGCATTACCCCAGGTCTCTGGAATGCTAGTCCAGTAACAATGCCACTGCCGCCTCCCCTTTACAAAACATCTTCACCCAACAATGCATCCAACTATACAAACAATGAACTATTCACCTTTGCATATTCCCTTAGTAGCAAGTGAATCTTTGAAAAAAGCAAGATGATTTCTAAACAACACCATTGGGCTCCCCTGCTGAGCACATACAAAGCAGAAGAATTAGGGGGAAGGCATCTGCACGTGACTTGCTCCGCCAGACCTACAATCATGCAGGTGAGATGGATACCAAATTTCTATGCTGCTCACTTTGATCTGAACAGACATGGGTAAATCATGAATCATGACCACGCCGCACCCAAAAAATGGGCAACAGAAGTTTTAGCCCTAAAAGTGTTCATTTGAAATTAATTTATCAGTTTTTCTAATTTTTTTGTAAAACAAAGGGTGCAACTGTTTACACACTAGAATTAATTGAATAAGGTTTTCCCAATTATGACGATGGATGTGATTTAATCGGGAGAAAAAGACCCCTGTTTTGGGCACATTTAGCGGGGTGTTTCCCACTGTTTGCGGTGCCAAGAATGACCTCGCTTTTAAACGGGACTTTGTTTCTTTTCCAGGCCTCAGCACGGAATAACTATTTCCTGCACTAATGAGCTCAGCTCACCAGTTAGGCAGGAAGAGATCTTGACACCGCACCATGGACTCTCCTCAATGCCCAGACTTACCAGTTAGGGATCATTGTGCCCTCCCGCACATCACCTCAAAAGGGCAGGGAACCCCTGGGCCCACGCCCCAGCATGAGCAAGGTGCAACTGGGGCACTGCCAGCCTGGCACCCTGGCAGTGCCCATGTCAGCTTGGTCATGCCACCTGGACATCCTGACATTGCCAGGGTGACACCCAGGTAGCACTGCCAGGTGCCAGGCTATCAGTGCCACAGTGCCTGGATGGCATCAGGTATGCCAGGGTACCACCCTGCCCAGAGCCCGACCACTCAGGGGCCTCCAATCGCCTGGGAGACCGCCCCCCCAAATGCTGTTATGCCTGGTCCATGTTTGTGGAGACTAGTGCGAAATGGTGCCCGGTTGAGGTCTCGAGGTGAGACCGTTCGATACCGCACCTTGAGTAACTCCGGGACAGACTTAGTCAAGTAAGCCTAACTGCTCACTCGAATATGCAAATGTGGATCCCACCCATTGAGAGTAGGATCCAGATTGCAACGCCTTGCAAGATCCAGTTAGATCTCATGAGGCGTAACAAGCGTAAATCTTATGAGAGGCCACTTGCGAGATTTACTGGCCTCGTAGCTCCTGAGTTGGGCACCACGAGGCCATTAGATTGTGCCCTTCTACTTACAACTGTGGAACTCCCAATCCCTGTTTATACAAACCTAGTATAGTCAATCCAACTATGTGTTCTAAAACGAGTGACGAGTTATTCGAAGCCTTCAAGCAGCAGTTCTTGTCGATGCAACTTTGCACTGAAACAATAAATAGACAAATTTGTTTCGCTTGTTGCATTGACTTATTTTATGGAGTTCTTGAACAAAGACTGGGACATTATGGGGTCATTTACAAAATAACCTGAGTCAAAAAGAATTACATTCCAAGGCAAGCCATTTGGCTGGCTCTCAATTGCTCAACATCACCTCCAGCATTTTCCAAATGAGGACAGATATAAAACAACAAGGTGCAAAAAATGGGATGACTTTATGCAGTGTAAAACATCAATTTTACTGAAGCATTTCTGGGCATCAACATCACCATGGGTCACAGGGGTTATTCAAATCTGAAGGGTTATTTCATCAGTCAAAGCAACAGATTGTGAATGCAACAGTTCAGATACCAGTCATACCAAACTGTGGCAAAGCACCAAAGCTATTTTGCTGTGCCCACCTGAGACAGGTGACTCAGTGATAGTATAAACGGCATCAGTATCTGCCCAAATCATAATGAGCCTGACTCTTAAAATGTGTTTGTGATCAGGATTATAGTCATGAGGTGATTGAAATTTCACCATCATTGCAACAGAGAGGAAAATGTTCTCTTTCATATATAAATGGCATGTACTAACTGAATAAAAATCATGTTACACAATCTAAAATGGACAATTCTATTTTCTACTTGCAGTAAATAAAAAAGCTCACTGATAATTATTACCTTCATCATGTCATTTCCATATCTTTTGTATAAAGTGCACAATTTGTCTGCATTTTCTGTCATGCAATTTCATTTCATTTTGATATTGAGATGATCAACTTGAAGCATATCTGCTGTGGTTTTAGTTTGGGCTACATCATATGGCTTGATTAAAATTATTCTACATGGGAATAAGATGTTTTCTTTTTCCAATTAAGGGGCAATTTAGCCTGGCCAATCAATCTAATCTGCACATCTTTGGGTAGTGGGGGTGAAACCCATGCAGATATGGTGAGAATGTGCAAACTCGATACAGACAGTGACCCAGGACCGGAATTTGAACCCAGGTCCTCAGCGCCATAGGCTGCAGTGCTAATCACTGGGAAAAAAAACATACTTAACCTCATCCTCACCAACTTGCCTGCTGCAGATGCACTTGTCCATGACAGTATCAATAGAAGTGATCACCGCACAGCCCTCGTAGAGACAAAGTCTAGCCTTCACATTGGGATACCTTCCATCGTATTGTGTGGGACTACACTGTGCTAAATGGGATAGGCTTCAAACAGATCTAGCAACTAAGACTGGGCATCCATGAGGTGGGCCATCAGCAGCAGCAGAATTGTACTCAACCACAATCTGCAACCTCATGGCCCAGCATATTCCCTACCCTATCATTACCACAAGCTAGGGGATCAACCTTGGTTCAATGAAAAGTTCAGGAGAGCATGCTGGGAATAACACCAGGCATACCTAAAAATGGCGTGTCAACCTGGTGAAACTACAACTACTTCTGTGCCAAACAGCGTCAGAAGCAAGTAATAGACAGAGCTAAGCGCTTCCATAACAAACGCATCAGATCTAAGTTCTGCAGTCCTGCCACATCCATGAATGGTGGTGGGCAATTAAGCAGCTCACTGGAGGAGGAGGCTCCACAAATATCCCCATCTTCAATGATGGAGGAGCCCAGCACATCTGTGCAAAAGACAAGGCTGAAGCATGAGCAATAATCTTCAGCCAGAATTGCTGAGTGGATGATCCACCTCAGTCTCCTCCGGTGGTCCCCAGCATCACAGATGTCAGTCTTCAGCCAATACAATTCACTTCATGTGATATCAAGAAATGGTTGAAGACACTGGGTACTATGGGCCCTGACAATATTCTGGTAATAGTACTGACTTGTGCTCCAGAACCTGCCACCCCTCTAGCCAAGCTGTTTCACTACACCTACAACGCTGGCATCTACCGGCAATATGGAAAATTGGCCAGGTGTGCCCTGCACACAAGAAACAGTACAAATCCAACCCAGCCAATTACCATCCTATCAGTCTACTCTCCATCATCAGCAAAGTGATGGAAGGGGTCATCAACAGTGCTATCAAGCGGCACTTACTCAGCAATAACCTGCTCGCAGACGCTCAGTTTGGGTTCTGTCATGGTCACTCAGCTCCTGGCTTCATTAAAGCCTTGGTTCAAACATGGACAAAAGTGCTGAATGCTAGAGCTGAGGTGAGTGTGAATTCCCTCGCCAAGGCAGCATTTGACAAAGTATGGCATCAAGGAGCCCTAGCTAAACTGGAGGCAATGGGAATCAACAGGAAAACTCTTCGCTGGTTGGAGTCATATCTCTGTTGCCTTTTCTTACCCTTTATGTGAACCACAAGCTGTTTCTTATATTGACCAAATGACCACACAACCAGTATGTTAGCTCAGAAACACAGTTTATTAATAACACAAGACTAGTATCTCTATGCAATAATACACGCGGTTCCGTACTAAACTACACATAACATAAGAACATAAGAACTAGGAGCAGGAGTAGGCCATCTGGCCCCTCGAGCCTGCTCCACCATTCAATGAGATCATGGCTGATCTTTTGTGGACTCAGCTCCACTTTCCGGCCCGAACACCATAACCCTTAATCCCTTTACTCGTCAAAAAACTATCTATCTTTATCTTTAATACATTTAATGAAGAAGCCTCTACTACTTCACTGGGCAAGGAATTCCATAGATTCACAGCCCTTTGGGTGAAGAAGTTCCTCCTAAACTCAGTCCTAAATCTACTTCTCCTTATTTTGAGGCTATGCCCCCTAGTTCTGCTCTCACCCACCAGTGGAAATTACCTTCCCGCATCTATCCTATCTATTCCCTTCATAATTTTATATGTTTCTATAAGATCCCCCCTCATCCTTCTAAATTCCAACGAGTGCAGTCCCAGTCTACTCAACCTCTCCTCGTAATCCAACCGCCTCAGCTCTGGGATTAACCTAGTGAATCTCCTCTGCACACCCTCCAGCAGCAGTACATCCTTTCTCAAGTAAGGAGACCAAAACTGAACACCAATACTCCAGGTGTGGCCTCACTAACACCTTATACAATTGCAGCACAACCTCCCTAGTCTTAAACTCCATCCCTCTAGCAATGAAAGACAACATTCCATTTGCCTTCTTAATCACCTGTTGGACCTGTAAACCAACTTTTTGCGACTCATGCACTAGGACACCCAGGTCTCTCTGCACAGCAGCATATTTTAATATTTTATCATTTAAATAATAATCCTGTTTGCTGTTATTCCTACCAAAATGGATAACCTCACATTTATCAACATTGTATTCCATCTGCCAGACCATAGCCCATTCACTTAACCTATCCAAATCCCTCTGCAGACTTCCACTATCTTCTGCACTTTTCGCTTTACCACTCATCTTAGTGTCATCCGCAAAATGACTAAGATGACCTTTACTTAACTTCAAGTGACCGACACTGTGCGAGATAAGGCCTTTAACCGGGTCCACATGGTTGGTTAGAAGTTGTTGGGTTTGTCTCAGCTGGGCCCATCCTTCAGGAATGGTCGCGGGTCCTTGAATTTGCTTGTTCTGCTGCACTTGGTCATGCACAGGCCGGTCCCAAAAGAGACAGATCTCAAGTGCGCAGGGCTTTTTAATCCTTCATCTCTTTCGTGCCCTTTTGGGCGGTCCTTACTCCAGGTCCAATGGATCGATAGGGTTTTCAATCACCCTCATCGATCTCAGCCAATTAGGGGGCGGATACCTCGATAGCTGGGCAGGACCCAGCTATCATTGTCCCAGGCAAGTTTCCAAATTAGGGGGGGGGGGGGGGGGGGGGTTGGCGCCGGTTAGTCTGCTACTGTTGTAACTCCTTGACTCAAACTCTATTGTCCTGGGGGAAATGCTGATCGGCTCTTAATGGATACAAGTTTCAGCCGAGTCTGGTTTCTTTGCACAATATACAGAGGCTGTGTACCTGTCTGTGTCCCAAATTGACCACAATTCCCATGGTCTTTTGCAGGTGGCCATTTTACATGGCTGCACCTCATAAAAAGGAAGATAGTTGTGGTGGTTGGTGGTCAATCATCTCAGCTCCCAGACACCACTGCAGGACTTCCTCAGGGTAGTGTCCTAGGCCCAACCATCTTCAGGTGCTTCATCAATGACCTCTGTTCCATCATAAGGTCAGAAGTGGGGATCTTTGCGATGACTGGACAATGTTCAGCACCATTCGCAACTCCTCAGATAATGAAGCAGTCCATGTCCAAACGCAGCAAGACCTGGACAATATCCAGGCTTGGGTGAGCAAGTGGCAAGTTACATTCGTGCCACATTGCCAGGCAATGACCATCTCCGACAAGAGAAGATCTAACCACTGCCCCTTGGCATTAACATCATGGCATTACCATGACTGAATCCCACACAATCAACATCCTGGGGATTACCATTCATCAGAAACTGAATTGGACCAGCCATATTAATACTGTGGCTACGGCGAGTAACGGATTTCCTGACACCCCCCAAAGCCTATCCACCATCTACAAGGCACAAGTCACGAGTGCAGTGGAATACTCTCCACTTGCCTGGATGAGTGCGGCTCCAACAACACTCAAGAAGCTCAACACCATCCAGGACAAAGTCCACTTGATTACTCCTCCTTCTACAAACATTCAAACCCTCCACCACCGACGAACAGTGGCAGCCGTGTGTACCATCTGCAAGATGCACTGCAGGTACTCGCCAAAGTTCCTCAGACAGCATCTCCCAAACCCACAACCTCTACCACCAGAAGGACAAGAACAGCAGATACCTGGGAACTCCACCACCTGGACCTTCCCCTCCAAATCACTCACCACCCCGACTTGGAAATATATCACCGTTCCTTCACTGTCGCTAGGGCCAGATCCTGGAACTCCCTCCCTAATGGCGCTATGGGCGTACCTACACCTCAGGCACTACAGCAGTTCAAGAAGGCTGCTCACCACCACTTTCTCAAGGGCAACTAGGGGTGGCCAATAAACGTGAGCCTAACCAGCAACACCCACATCATGCAATTAATTTTTTTAAACTTTGAAATTTGAATGATATTTAAAATTACTTCACATAATTTGCCAATAATTTTAAGCTTTTCACCATTGATGGGCATGCCTTCAGGTTTAGGGACAAAGAATTCCAGCCCCCGTCACTCTGACCCGTGGGCCCCCCATTTCCCCTCCCCCCCCCCCCCCCCCCCCCCCCCCCCAGCCTAAACCTCTCAGCCCATCACTTGCTTTATTCCTTTAAGAAACTCCTCAAAATCCATTTCTTTGACTAAGCTTTTGCTCATTTCACCTACTATCTTACAATGTGACTTGATGTCATATATTGTTTTATAATTTTCCTATGAAGCACGTTCCGACGTTTCATTACGTTGAAGGTGTGATAAGAGGTTGTTTCTGGTAGTCTTAACTACCACAGTACCACAGTCTCTTATCTTAGGAGGGAAGGAGAGAAAAAAAGAATGACTGGCTTTCTGTCTCCCCTCGCAGGAGAAGGCGGTGCATAACCGGAGAGAGAGTGGGAGAAGACCGGAACGAGACCGCCGAACATGAGGCCCCTCACTGCCATAAAGCAGCTGGCAGTGGACCTTGTCAGTGGACCTGGAGAGAGGGCAATCACCGAGGCGGAGGTCAGTATTGAGCAACCAAGTGAGATCCCACAGCATTGCGGTTTCCCATGGCATGCGTGGTTAGACGTCTACACCCTGACCCCCCTCCTTATGATCCCCTCACTACTCCCATGCACCCCCCTCATCACCACCTCCTCACCAAACCCACGCCACCCCAATCCACGATCCAATCATGCTTCATATCTTGTGTGCTGCAGGATCACCTGGCAATAATGAGGGCCCTTCTGGTGCCCCCGCCCCCGACTTCAAGCCTAACCAGAATCCAGTGAGGAGGAGGCCAGTCTGGGGATGACACTGACTTCATGTCACTGCTGTCACCAACACCCTCTACCAAGGCTTGGGGCACTCTATGCCAGCGATGACCGAGGCACAGGACAGGGCTGCCCTGTCACAGGCAGCTATGTACCAGCGCCACCTGAACATTGCAGCAGCGCTCCAGAACTTGGCCCAGTAACAATGGATTATGACTGAGGGCGTTGTCGGCATTGCCCGGGCATTGGTTGCCCTGCGCCAGTCCCAGAGGGAGATGACCCAGTCACTGGGTGATATGACACAGTCCCATAGGGAGGTGGCTGAGACACATTTCCAGAGGGAGGTGGCCGAGTCACTGGGTGATATGACACAGTCCCAGAGGGAGGTGACCCAGTCACTGGGTGATATGACACAGTCCCATAGGGAGGTGGCCGAGTCACTGGGTGATATGACACCGTCCCAGAGGGAGGTGACCCAGTCACTGGGTGATATGACACAGTCCCATAGGGAGGTGGCCGAGTCACTGGGTGATATGACACAGTCCCATAGGGAGGTGGCCGAGTCACTGGGTGATATGACACAGTCCCAGAGGGAGGTGACCCAGTCACTGGTGATATGACACAGTCCCAGAGGGAGGTGACCCAGTCACTGGGTGATATGACACAGTCCCAGAGGGAGGTGATCCAGTCCCTGGGTGATATGACACCGTCCCAGAGGGAGGTGACCCAGTCACTGGGTGATATGACACAGTCCCAGAGGGAGGTGACCCAGCCACTGGGTGATATGACACAGTCCCATAGGGAGGTGACCCAGTCACTGGGTGATATGACACCGTCCCAGAGGGAGGTGACCCAGCCACTGGGTGATATGACACAGTCCCATAGGGAGGTGGCCGAGACACAGTCCCAGAGGGAGGTGACCCAGTCACTGGGTGATATGACACAGTCCCATAGGGAGGTGACCCAGTCACTGGGTGATATGACACAGTACCAGAGGACGGTGACCCAGTCACTGGGTGATATGACACCGTCCCAGAGGGAGGTGACCCAGTCACTGGGTGATATGACACAGTCCCAGAGGGAGGTGACCCAGTCACTGGGTGATATGACACAGTCCCATAGGGAGGTGACCCAGTCACTGGGTGATATGACACAGTCCCAGAGGGAGGTGATCCAGTCCCTGTGCTCCTTGGCCGCAAGCATGGAGACCCTGGACAAGACGAGATCGGACCTCCAGGACTGGTCTCATCAGGTGCTGGGGAAGCCCCAGGAGTTCGCTCCAGTCGCACCCCCATCCCAGGGAGTAGCCCGAAGGGCCACCGGGCACCCCTAGGGAGGAGAGGTGCTGGGGCATGTGTTGGTGACTTCCTCAGTGGTGATGCTGGAACACCACAGCGCCTCTGACAACCCCTCCTCCGTTCCCTGTCGCACCCGATTGACAGCAGGCAGAACAAGTTGACATCACACAGCAGAGGGAGATATGCTGGAGGAAGAGGAAGAGTGGAAGTCTGACAAGGAGGATGAGGAGGATGGCCAGCAAGAACTGGGAATGGAGTCTGGGCTGGCATGGGAGGTCGCCCAATGTCTGCTCCAGGGCCGCCGCATATGGAACAACCTCATCACCTCCAGATTTGCCGACTGGCATCCTTGCAACCGGTAGCTCCTCCACCCTGTCCTTCTCCATACTCTCCCCACTGCCCCACCCCCTTCCAAGTGGAGCCCCTTCCACATAGCTGCTCACATCCTCCCTAGTCCCTCCTCCCGACACTCCATCCCACCATCCCAGCACCCCCTCACTCCTCCGAGGATCCAGCATCACTACAGGGTGTTGGCCCTGGGCAGGCAGAATTAGTTGGTCTTGTCCACGGGACGGAGAATGGTGATGACTCACTGTGAGATGAGCTCTGGTGCTCCTCATCATTTGACAAAGCCTTCAGGATCACATTCCATTGTTGCCCTGGTGATCCCTGCATATGAACTCACCAGTCCATCTCATGGGCCCATATATCCTTTAGGGGTGTGGGGCCGGCAGGGGCGGGGACGGGGGGGGGGGGGGGGTGGTTATGGAGATGGTGAGTGGTGATGGGTCACTCAATGGGTAAGCTGTCCTACAAGGCGACCTTACACTTCTGGTCCCATTTCCTGTCACCTCTGAGAGTCCAAAGATGTGCAAGTTAGGTGGATTGGCCATGATAAATTGCTCTTAGTGTCCAAAAAGGTTAGGTGGGATTACTGCATTACGGGATAGGGCGGAGGCGTGGGCTTAGGTAGGGTGCTCTTTCCATGGGCCGGTGCGTACTCAGTGGGCCGAATGGCCTCCTTCTGCACTGTAAATTCTATGATAACTGAACATGTTGCCCCAAGCCTTGGATGTCTTGATCCATGTCTGTGACCTTTAGGTCCAAAGCTTCCACTGCGGATGCCACCTGTTCACTGATGGCCTGGGTACTTCGCATTGTCGGCACTATCTCCTGCACCTGAGGGTTGTTGGACTCCTCCAACTGCACCTGTGATGCTGGAACGTTGATGACACCCCTGTGGTGATTGTAGATCTGTGTAGATGCAATACAACTGAGCAAGCACTAGAGGGAGCACGGGAGAGCCATAAATACAGAGGAACAGGAAGTGAGAGGACACTTCACAGAAGGGAGAACTGGACGCAAGACACAGGCAGGCAGCATTGAGGTAGCTGTAAGTTAAGCTCTGAAGACAGAATGAACTCACAATAAAGCATCTACTCCAACTTTGAGACTACGAGCTTTATTTTTTTTTTAAATAATTTTTATTGAGAAATTTTGATTTTATACAACAATAACGCACCTTAGTAAAATACCGAAAATAACAATAATATTAACAATCATATACATTCGCCCCATCCCCATGAACAACCCAGCATTTTAACAACAACGCAAATTAACACACTATAAAGTTACAGAATAAACACTACAATAATGCACCCCCCCCCCCCCCCCCACCCCGGGTTGCTGCTGCTATTGACCCAGTTACCTATCTCTGAGCCAGGAAGTCCAGAAAAGGCTGCCATCGTTTATAGAACCCTTGTATTGATCCTGTCAGGGCAAATTTGACCTTTTCCAATTTTATAAATCCCGCCATGTCACTGATCCAGGTCTCCACGCTTGGGGGCCTTGCATCCTTCCATTGTAACAGAATCCTTCGACGGGCTACTAGGGACGCAAAGGCCAGGACACCGGCCTCTTTCGCCTCCTGCACTCCCGGCTCCACCCCAACCCCAAAAATCGCGAGTCCCCACCCTGGTTTGACCCTGGATCCAACCACCCTCGACACCGTCCCCGCCACCCCCTTCCAGAATTCTTCCAGTGCTGGGCATGCCCAGAACATATGGGCGTGGTTCGCAGGACTCCCCGAACATCTGGTGCACCTGTCCTCAACCGCAAAGAACCTACTCATCCTAGTCCCGGACATATGGGCCCGGTGCAGCACCTTAAATTGGATGAGAAAAAGCCTCGCACATGAGGAGGAGGAGTTGACTCTCTCCAAGGCCTCCGCCCAAGTCCCATCCTCTATCTGCTCCCCGAGTTCCTCCTCCCATTTAGCCTTCAGCTCCTCCACTGACGACTCCTCCACCTCCTGCATTACCTTATAGATGTCAGACACCTTCCCCTCTCCTACCCACACCCCCGAAAGCACTCTGTCCATCGTCCCCCGCGAGGGCAGCAAAGGGAATCCCTCTACCTGTCGCCTAGCAAACGCCTTTACCTGCAGGTATCTGAACATGTTCCCCTGGGGAAGGCCAAATTTATCTTCCAGTTCCCCCAGGCCCGCAAACCTCCCGCCAGTAAACAGGTCCCTCAATTTGCTGATGCCCGCCCTTTGCCATCCCCTGAATCCCCCATCCGTGTTCCCCGGGATGAACCGATGGTTGCCACCCAATGGAGCCTCCATCGAGCCCCCTGTTTCCCCCCGATGCCGTCTCCACTGTCCCCAGATTCTTAGGGTCGCCGCCACCACCGGGCTCGTGGTAACCCTCTTGGGGGAGAGCGGCAACGGTGCCGTTACCATGGCACCCAGGCTTGTACCTCTACATGACGCCATCTCCATTCTTTTCCACGCCGCCCCTCCCCCCTCCATCACCCATTTACGCACCATTGACACATTGGCTGCCCAATAGTACCCCAGAAGGTTGGGCAGCGCCAGCCCGCCTCTATCCCTTCCTCGCTCCAGGAATACCCTCCTCACTCTCGGAGTCCCATGTGCCCACACAAAGCTCAGAATACTGCCGGTCACTCTCCTAAAGAAGGCCCTGGGGATAAATATGGGCAGGCACTGAAAAAGGAACAAGAACCTCGGAAGCACTGTCATTTTGACGGACTGCACCCTCCCCGCCAACGACAATGGCAGCATGTCCCACCTCCTGAACTCCTCCTCCATTTGATCTACCAGACTGGTAAAGTTATGCTTGTGGAGAGTCCCCCAGTCCCTGGCCACTTGCACCCCCAGGTACCTAAAGCTCTCCCCTGCCCACCTAAGCGGGAGCCTACCAATTCCTTCCTCCTGGTCTCCAGGGTGCACCACAAACACCTCGCTCTTGCCTAAGTTTAATTTATAACCTGAGAAGGTCCCAAACTCGGCTAGTAACTCCATCACTCCCGGCATCCCTCCCACCGGGTCCGCCACATACAGTAACAGGTCGTCGGCATACAACGACACCCTATGTTCCTCTCCACCTTGCACCAAGCCTCTCCACCTCTCTGAATCTCTCAATGCCATCGCCAGTGGCTCGATTGCCAGTGCAAACAACAAGGGGGACAAGGGGCAACCCTGCCTGGTCCCTCGGTAAAGCCGGAAGTACTCCGACCTCCTCCTATTCGTGGCCACGCACGCCGTCGGGGCCTCATATAGCAGCCTTACCCATCTAATGAACCCTTCACCAAATCCAAACCTCCCCAACACCTCCCATAGGTACCCCCACTCCACTCTATCGAAGGCCTTCTCCGCATCCAGCGCCACCACTATCTCTGCCTCCCCCTCAATCGCCGGCATCATAATGACATTCAGCAATCTCCGCACATTCGTGTTCAGCTGCCTTCCCTTCACAAAACCTGTCTGGTCCTCATGCACAACCCCTGGCACACAGTCCTCTATCCTGGTGGCCAGGATTTTTGCCAGCACCTTAGCATCCACGTTGAGGAGAGATATGGGCCTGTATGAACCACACTGCTGGGGGTCCTTGTCCTTCTTTAAAATTAACGAGATCAGCGCCCGTGACATCGTCGGGGGCAAAGTCCCCCCTTCCCACGCTTCATTGCGTGTCCGCACCAGCAAGGGGCCCACTAGGTCCACGAACTTTTTATAAAATTCCACCGGGAACCCATCCGGCCCCGGTGCCTTCCCTGACTGCATCTGCCCGATCCCCTTAACTAGCTCCTCCAGCTCAATCGGCGCACCCAACCCCTCCACCTTCTCCTCCTGCACCTTCGGGAAAGAAAGCCTGTCAAGGAACCTCTCCATTCCCCTCCTCTCCCCCATTGGCTCCGACTGGTACAGTTCCCCGTAAAAGTCCTTGAAGACCTCATTCACCTCTACCCCCTTCCGCACCACATTCCCACTCTTGTCTCTCACTCCAGCAATCTCCTTAGCCGCATCCCGCTTACGGAGCTGATTAGCCAGCATCCTACTCGCCTTTTCACCATGTTCGTACACTGCCCCTTGTGCCTTCCTCCACTGTGCCTCAGCCTTTCTAGTGGTCAGCAAATCAAATTTAGCCTGCAGGCTGCGCCTCTCCCCCAACAGTCCCTCCTCTGGTGCCTCTGCATACCTCCTGTCCACCTCCAGCATCTTTCCCACCAGTCTATCCCTCTCACTCCTCTCGCTCCTCTCCCTGTGTGCCCGGATGGATATCAGCTCCCCACGAATTACTGCCTTCAGGGCTTCCCAGACCATCCCCACCTGAACCTCCCCCGTATCATTCACCTCAAGGTACCCCTCAATACTTGCCCGGACCCTCCTACACACCTCCTCCTCCGCCAACAACCCCACATCCAACCGCCACAACGGACGTTGGTCTCGCACCTCCCCCATTTCCAACTCTATCCAATGCGGAGCGTGGTCAGAGATTGCAATGGCCGAATACTCGACCTCCTCCACTCTCGGAATCAGTCCCCTACTCACCACGAAGAAATCTATCCGAGAGTAGACCCTATGTACGTGGGAGAAGAAAGAGTACTCACGTGCCCTCGGCCTCACAAACCTCCATGGATCCACTCCACCCATCTGATCCATAAACCCTCTCAGTACCTTGGCCGCCGCCGGCCTCCTACCCGTCCTAGAGCTGGACCGATCCAGTGAAGGATCCAACACCGTATTAAAGTCCCCCCCCTATGATCAGACCTCCCGCCTCCAGATCCGGGATCCGTCCCAACATACGCCTCATGAAGCCCGCATCGTCCCAATTTGGGGCATACACACTAGCCAGTACCACTTTCTCTCCTTGTAGCCTGCCCCTAACCATAACATACCTACCCCCCTTATCCGCCACCACCTCCGATGCCTCAAACAACACATTTTTCCCCACCAGAATCGCCACTCCCCGGTTCCTCACATCCAACCCCGAGTGGAAAACCTGCCCCACCCATCCCTTCCTCAGGCGGACCTGGTCCGCCACCCTCAGGTGGGTCTCCTGAAGCATTGCCACATCCGCCTTTAGCCCCTTCAGGTGAGCCAGTACCCTTGACCGCTTCACCGGCCCATTCAACCCTCTCACATTCCAGGTGACCAACCGGATCAGAGGGCGTCCCGCCCCCCTCCCCCGTCGGCTAGCCATAGCCCGTCGACTGCCCGCCCCAGGCCAGCGTCCCCTGCTCGACCCCGTCCCCATAGCGACAACCCCTCACCTCTGTCCCCCCAGCCCCCACCAGCTCCTTCTTGACCCTACCAGCAGCAACCCGGTATTCCCCTTTCCCCCCCTCCCTTCCCCCCCAGGCTAGGAACCCTCCCAGCCGCAAACCGTCCTCCATTGTACTTCCGTGGGTCAGCTAACTTCTGCTGACCCCGGAAACTCCCGCCAATAGCCCGACCCCTCCCGAAGTGGGATCATCCCCCAATCTATCCCTCCTCCTGGCACCGCTCCAGCGCGGGGAAGAACCAGTTAAGGCCCCACCTCCCCCGTCACCATCTCCGCCCCCCCCAGCCCCGCAGCGCGGGAAACCAGAGGAAAGCCCGCGCTTTCGCACTGCCCCACCACACCTTTCTGACGCAGCTCCCAAATATCAGCCCCACTCCATACCCCCACTCCGACGTAGAATAAAACAGACCCCCCCTCCCCTCCCCTCAAGATACACAGCCCAAACAATGCCCCAAGCACAAAAACAAAAACATAGCAGAACAACCCCCCCGTAAATAACCATATCAAAATTGCAAAAGTACTAAAACAAGAAGAAAAAAACAGAAGAAAAAGAGAACACAGCAACAGCCGAATCCAGCACTAATGTCTTACAGCCGACCTCGCAACCCCCAACCCCTAGTTCAAGTCCAGTTTCCCCGTCCGCACGAAGGCCCACGCCTCCTCCGGGGAATCGAAATAATGGTCCCGGTCCGAATAAGTTACCCACAGGCGCGCGGGCGGCAACATTCCGAACTTTATCTTTTTTCTATAAAGCACCTCTTTCGTCCGATTAAATCCGGACCGCCGCTTAGCCACCTCCGCACTCCAGTCCTGGTAGATCCGCACTACCCCATTCTCCCAATTGCTGCTCTTCACCTTCTTGGCCCAGCGCAGCACGCAGTCCCAATCACTGAACCGGTGGAACCTCACCAGCACCGCACGCGGGGGTTCATTCTCCTTAGGCCTCCTGGCCAGTACTCTGTGTGCTCCCTCCAGCTCCAGGGGCAGATGGAGAGACCCGGCCCCCACTAGCGAACCCAGCATTACAGCCACATAGGCTGTCAGGTCCGATCCCTCCAGCCCCTCCGCAAGGCCCAAGATCCGCAGGTTTTTTCCGCCTCATGCGGTGATCCAGCTCCTCGAAGCGTTCCTGCCACTTCTTGTGGAGTGCTTCGTGCCCCTCCACCTTACTCACGAGGACCACGGCCTCCTCCTCTCGTTCAATGGCCTGCGTCTGCAACTTCTTGATGGCAGCACCCTGGGTGGACTGAATCTCTGACAGCCTTCTGTTTGTTTCCTGCAGAGAGCTCAGTACTTCATCCTTGAATTCTTTAAAGCAGCGCAGGAGATCAGTTTGTTGTTTCTGGGCCCAGAGTCTCCACTCCCCTGGAGCTTTGTCGGTGGCCATCTTGGATCCCTTCCCCCGTTTTTTCTGAGGAGCTGCTGCTGTTTTTTCCACCTTTCCACTCCGAGTTCGAGTCATGGACTGCAGGGAAAGTCGTTCAGCACACCTTCCCCCACCGGGAGACGTCGAAAAATTTCCGTTTTGGGCTCTCAAAAGAGCCGAAAAATCTCTTTAAAACGGGAGCTCCCAAAAGTGTGGCTTATTGCTGCATAACTGCCACCGGAAGTCGCACTACGAGCTTTATTAAGACACAAGGAACAACACATAATCTGATATTCCTTAAAAAAATGCACATAAATTATGACTATGCAAAGGAAGGTTAAACTAGAATAAATTGGAAAATGACAAACATCTCTATATATAATTTTAATTTTTTTGCGAACGTAGTGAGAGGTCAGATATGGTGGTGTTAAGGAGAGGGTTCTATTCTTTGCATTCTGTGCCAGCATCAAACGCTCTTAGGTCAGATATATCAACTTCTAATAAGCAGAACCCTAATGAGAAAATAAATACAATGGACATTTAAAGTTGGGCCATCCATTCCTGCTATACAGTATTAAATAAACTGCTGTCATGTGCCTGAATCTCCAGGAATAGTTCCCGGTCTTTCCAGTGGCTGAATTATGTTCTCTGTGTTAATATAGTCCACTTTACATTAAACTACCCTCTCCACATCTGCACATCTGTCTTCAGCCACATTTTTCTTTCTCAGTATCCTGGTTATATTACTGGACTTGTAATGACAAGATCCAAACGAGGAATCCAAAGTCCAACTCCCATCATGGCATTTTGCTCATTTGAATTAAGTTTAAAATATCTGGGAGTAAAAAGCTGGTGTCAGTAAAAGTGACTCTGAAGCTCATGGACTGTTATAAAAACCCAACTGGGACGGCATGGCGGCACAGTTGTTAGCACTGCTGCCTCACAGCCCAAAAGACCTGAATTCAATTCCGGCCTTGGGTTTCTGTCTGTGTGGAGTTTGTACATTTCTTTGTGGGTTTCCTCCAGGTGGTCTGGTTCCCTCCCACAGTCCAAAGATATGTGGGTTTAGTTGGCCACAGAAGAGTCCGAATCAAGTAGGCGAAAGAAAATTATGTTTACTGTGAAAATTATGTTCATATTTGCAATATAATCAGATCCCAGCTGGGTCTGCGCTGTCGGTTCCATACCTGGCCAACTTTATGTAGAACTCAATCATGAATGTCCTCGGGCTCCCACCCCTTAGCAGGGGAGCTCATACTCGGTGAGACCCATGGGGAGACTGATTGCTCCAACCCTCTAGGTCTCGTGCAGGTTATAAAATCCATCCCCCCAAAGTCCAAAGACGCTTCTGATGACTGCAGAGTGGGACGGCGCTGGATTCCTTTTGTCCTGCCATTGCGGGGCTGGATAGGCAGCATATATCTGGATGGCGAACACCGCTTCCATATGGAACGCCATGGTGGAGGTACTGTCTGAGGCTGTTACACTGCTTCTTCCCCGTCGGAGTGTTCTAAAGCCTAGGTCTCCATATCGGAATCTGTATCTATGACCTCTCTCATTTTGCTGTCTTGACCCTCTTGGGGTGATGCTGTCGCCTCTTCTGGCATTGGATTTGGTTTGACCGCAACTTTCCTCTCCCCAGGAACGTTTTATAAGATGGTCTCCTGGTCCTTATGTGATCAATGTGTTTTGTCATGATGCGGCCCTGTGCCTGAACTTTATATGATACCGGACCTGCCTGGAGGACGCTTGTTCCTGAGATGTATTTGGCACCATCTGGAAAGTTGCGAACATAGACTGCGTCACCTGGTACAAACAGTTGGGTTGGATTTTGTCTGTCTGGGCAGCACCCTCACTGCCGTGGCTGCAGTTCTCTTTCCCACTAATATCAGGGAAAGCAAGAGGAAGTTGGGTTTGAAGCCTTCCGCCCATTAGCAATTCGGCCATTGCTATACCGTTTGCGGAATGTGCAGTGGCCCAATAGCAGAATAAGAATCTGGCCAGTCTTGTGTCAATTTATCACAAAGTCTGCTTTTTCAACCCTCATTTGAATGTCTGTATTGTCCTTTCTGCCAGCCTGCCGGAGGTCCGGTGATATGGAGCAGTACAGATGTGTCGCACCCCATTCACCTTCATTAATTTCTGTGAATGCCTCACTGGTAAAGGGTGTTTCATTGTCGGTTACCTCTGGGATGCCGTGTGTACTGAAAGACAGGCACAATCTTTCTGGTCACCCTTGAGGTGGTCAATGGCATTCTGTGGACATCCAATCACTTCGAGTGGGTGTCTATCAGGAGTAAGAATATCAAGCCTTGAATGGAACGGGCAAAGTCGGTGTGTAACTGCACCCATGGTTGCCCCGGTCATTGCCACAGGTGAAGCGGCACTGCTGGCGGAAGCTCCTGCTGCTCCTGACAAATGCTGCACTGTTGGGCTACCGTTCTATATGGGTATACAGGCCCAGGCACCAAACATAGCTGCGGGTGATCATTTTCATTTTGGACAACCAGCTGCCCATTATGCAGGTTCCTCAAGGTCGAGTCTTGGCCTTTACCGGGGATGACGATGCGCAACCCCCACAAAAGGATGCTCTTTTCCACGCTAAGCTTATATATTTTTGTTGAGAATGCCCGTAACTTGTTGGGCAGTCTTCTATGCTAACCCCCCAGACAGGACTATATGTCAAACATTCGAAAGGACTAGGTAGGTTTGTGTCAACTCACGGATTTGGGACTCTGGAACAGGCAACTAGTCCTTTAAATTGAACGTGGCCACTACCTTGTCAGTCCTAGAATGAGAAGGAGGGTGCGTCGGCAAAGGCAGAAGGCTTAACGCATTCGTGTTCCTGATCTGGGTACCTGGACGAGGCTCAAGTGAGTACTCATATTCAGCCAGCAGGACGGCCCAACACTATCCTGGTGGAGGCGATGGGCTTGCCTTCTTTGAAAAGACCCAGCAATGGCTTGTGATCCGTGGTGATTGTGAACCGTCGACCGTACACATATTCTTCATGACAAAGACATTCTTCATGACAAAGGCAGCAAGGTGGCGCAGTGGTAGCACTGCAGTCTCACGGCGCCGAGGTCCCAGGTTCAATCCCGGCTCTGGGTCACTGTCCTAGGGGCTGGTTTAGCTCACTCAGCTAAATCGCTGGCCTTTAAAGCAGACCGAGCAGGCCAGCAGCACGGTTCGATTCCCGTACCAGCCTCCCCGGACAGGCGCCGGAATGTGGCGACTAGGGGCTTTTCACAGTAACTTCATTGAAGCCTACTCGTGACAATAAGCGATTTTCATTCATTTCATTTCATTTTCAACTGTCAGATGTTCTTTCTCAATTTGCATATAATTGCTCTCGGCCACGGCCAATATCCGGGAGGTGAAAGCGGTTAGCCTCGCGGTTAGCCACAGCATCGCGGTTCTACATGCAAAACTGGCCGAAGCTCTATATGAGTCATGCGCACTTACAGTTGGAATTGGACCCTGCCTCGCCTAAATATGTCACCATAAACATCCATAGAGGCCTACATGAGTAAACTGGACTGCCCTTTGGAGTGTTGTCGGCCTGTGCAATTTTCCAGGGAGTAAGGGAAAACGTACTGAGGGGATTGCCACGAGTAGCAGTGTATCTGGACCGCATATTTGTCACAGGAGCAACTGAACAGGAACATCTAAATAATTTGGACCAGGCTCTTTATTGTTTCTCAGAGACATGCATTTGGCTGTGGAGAGGAAAGTGCCTGTTCTACGTGAGGGAAGTAGTACACTTTGACTACCGAGTGGACCATGAGGAATTACACCCAGTCGCGGAGAAAGTATGGGCAATTCAACAAGCTCCGATACCTGAAAACACCATGGAGTTGCGTTCATTCTTGGGAAAGGTAATGTGCGAGGCAGGTTTTTTACGCAGAGGGTGGTGAGTGCCTGGAATGCATTGCCAGGGGAGGTTGTGGAAGCAGATACATTTGGCTCCGTTCAAAAGGCATCTTGACAAACACATGGATAGGAAGGGTATAGAGGGATAAGGCACAAGGAAGTGCTGAGGGTTTTAGCAAAGGTTGGTATCATGGCCGGTACAGGCTTGAAGGGCCAAAGGGCCTGTTCCTGTGCTGTATTGTTCTTTGTTATTACGGAAGGTTCATCTCAGGTCTAGCGACCATATTGGCCCACCCTACACCTCTTAAAAAAGAACCAGGAGGGCGTGGAAAAAGCAACAGTAAGAAGCACAAGTGAAAACACAATTGACTTCTTCAGGATTGTTAACGCACTATGATCATGCCAATCGACTAGACATCACATGTGATGTATCACTACGGCATTGGCACCGTTTCACCGCACCGACTGTTGACCAATAACTAGCCAGACCATTATGGTTCCCGCAATGGCTAGTGGTTTGCCGGTGTATGTCATTAACCTTGCGTTGGTGTCCTGCAGATCTTTTTTTTTTTAAATTTAGATTAGCCAATTATTTTTTCCAATTAAGGGGCAATTTAGTGTGGCCAATCCACCTACTCTGCACATTTTTGGGTTGTGGGGGCGAAACCCACGCAGACACGGGGAGAATATGCAAACTCCACACAGACAGTGACCCAGATCCGGGATCGAACCTGGGACCTCAGCGCCGTGAGGCGGTTGTGCTAACCACTAGGCCACCGTGCTGCCCTATGTCCTGCAGATCTAACTGTTGCATTCCCATCTTTACCCTGTCGAAGGTTTGCTTTCCGATAACTGAAACCACAGCTCCCGCGTCAAGTTTCATGTCTAATGGATGGACATTAACCTACATGGTTATCTTGATGGGGCCCACTCAGGGTGCTGCCACGCAATGCAGCTGCATGCACTCCTCGCCTAGCTGATCCAGGTGGGAAGTACGAGTCCTCGGTTGGTGCCTGCCTCTACCAGGGCACCAGGATTGCTGGCTTACTTGTGCCTTACACGCCCTGCGGCTCCTGTGTCCACATGCCCTACAATGCCGGGGCTTTCCCTCCACAGACTCCGGGGAAGTATTCCATCGGGATGTTTCAGTCCCAGACCAACGAACCTGGCCTCTATGGTACTTGGTCCAGGGCACAGTTTCAGTCTTAGCAGGGAGGGAGTGCTTGCCAGGAAGGGGCACATCCTATGCTGTTTACCTCCATCCCCTGGATTTCTTGCACTCCTCTCTCAGTGCTTTCGCAGGAAAGCAAAATTTGCATGACCTGCTGAAGGCATGATAGCAATGTTTAAGATGTATCCTGCTACACAGATTGGGAATGGAGGGATACAGATAATTTGGGCAATAAGTAGTAGGTCTAAATAAGGAATCTGGATTGGCGCAGAAGGGCCTGTCCCTGTGCTGAAATGTTCTTTGTTCTTTGTCTAGGGATGGTTCGGCCAACAGCTTCCTTTGGGTAGCCACGTTATTGATACCGCAGACCACAGTCTTTTTTTTTAAAAAAAATTTAGATACCCAATTATTTTTTTTCCAATTAAGGGGCAATTTAGCGTGGCCAATCCACCTACACTGCACATCTTTGAGTTGTGGGGGTGAAACCCATGCAGACACCAGGAGAATTTACAAACTCCACATGGGGCCGGGATTCGAACCCAGGGTCCTCAGTGCCTTTGGCAGCAGTGCTAACCACTGTGCCACGTGCCACCCCCGACCAAACAGTCTTGCAGCATTTCGGACTTCCATATTCACAAAACTCAGATAGTTTTCGCAGCCTCGTCAGAAATTTGGTAACGGACTCTCCTGGTATCCTTGCTGCCGTGTTTAAAGCTCTGTATTATTTTTTCTTTTTTTTATAACTTTAGTGTACCCAATCATTTTTTCAATTAAGGGGCAATTTAGAGTGGCCAATCCACCTAGCTTGCACATTTTTGGGTTGTGGGGGCGAAACCCACGCAAACACAGGGAGAATGTGCAAACTCCACACGGACAGTGACCCAGAGCCGGGATCGAACCTGGGACCTCAGCATCGTGAGGCCGTAGTGCTAACCCACTGCACCACCGTGCTGCCAAACCTCTGTATTATAATGGACAGTTTAGTGTAGTTGTGTTGTGCTACTATGGTTACCAATTCTTCAAAAGTCTTAGTGTCCAGAGCTGCGGGAATTGTAATACTCTTTCTCACCCCATATGTATGAGCTCCACGGGCAGTCAGTAATCTGCGATAAAGTTCGCCCAGAAAAAGTAACCTGTCCTGCTTACTGTGTCCAATTCTCTATGCTCACATTGAACACATTCAACCTTCGGAACAAAGGCATTTTTGCGATAGAAAAGAACATTCACTCCACGGCAGTGGAAAGGAGGTAGTTGTTTGTCCAATGGTGTAGCAGAGATGACAGTAATCCAGTTTTATCCTCTTCGCCAGTTTAGTAGGCCTCAGCTGAGTCCGAATCAAGTCGGTGAAAGAAAACTACATTTAATGTGAAGTGATTATATTTACAATATCCATTAGATCCCAGCCGGGTCTGCGATGTTGGTTCCATACTTGGCCGCCTTTATATAGAACTCAGTCTTGAGTATCCTTGGGCTCCCCTTGCCTTTAGCAGGGGAGCTCATACTTGGTAAGATTCAAGGAGAGACTGATTTTGCCAACCCCGTGCAGGTTATAACAGTGTGTTAGGTGGATTGGCCAAGTTAAATTGCCCCTTAGTGAAGGAACATGCAGGTTAGGCTATGGGGTTATTGAGATAGGGCAGGGTGGGTGGGAAGAGGATATGGGCAGACTCCTCATTCAAAGGGTCGGTGCAGACTTAATGGGCTGAATGGCCTCCTTCTGCACTGTAAACATTCTAATGTCCTTTGGAGAAAAAAAACTGCTGTCGTTAGCTGGCTTTTGCAACTCCAGTAATGCACTGATGTAGTTGAGTCTTGTCTGCCCTTTGAAGTGGTCAAACAATCCATTCAGTTCCCAGGGTGACTTGGGATGGGCAATAAATGCTATTCAAGGAGGCATTCATTTGGAGGCCATGGAGGAGGAAGTGTCCCCAGGCACAACCTTGCTATCAACACCCAAATCCAATTAATTTCAAAAATGTCACCTCTTGAACCCACGTCTATTTGCTTATCCTCTGGGCTCATGAGTTACCAATGTTCATGCTGCTCTGTAGCGTATTTTTTGCTTAATAATTAGGCCAGGTCCAAGCCCTAGAATTTTTCCTTCAAATTTCAGATCGCAGTTATGCAGTCAAAGGGCATAATTGAGTTTAGTTTCTGGTCTATACACATGCTCATCATTGAGCCACGCTTAGCGATACTAGCAATCAAATCAGTGGATCCGCACCATGCCCTCATTCAAGCCAATTTTGGGGGGGTTGGGAGGTAGTTGTGCTATTGTACAAATGAACACAGCTGCTTCTGAAATCCTCCTAATTGCAGACTGCTCTACAGAGTAAATTAGCAGTGAAACAGTTTCAAACTATCTGACAGCTAAATATGAGTCACTGAGGAAACTGCTGCCAGTGAGGTCAAATCTCAGCGACCATTGTTCCACAGTCTACACCTGCACACTTTGAATGGTAAACATATAATAAGGCATAATTGCAGGAAAAAAATGCAGCACTCCAAATGTGCCACAGTACTTGTTTCTTCTGCTGTTGAATAGCAGATAATAAGACTGGCTTTAAGTGTGTTATTCTGTCAAGGGGACAAGTGGGTAGTGGATGCTAAATTAATAATTGCGATAACGTTGAGAGATACAGGATTATACATTTTTCTTATCTCAGAAAACTTTAGCTCTACCAAAATCGGACAATGAACCAAAAAAAATGTATAAAGCACAGCAGATTTTAAAAATGCTTTGTTGCTAAGATTATTTCTGTAACTTTTTTTCAATATTGTTGCATTTCTTTATTGAAATGTAATAATACATTTTTTAAGAACACATGTCTGGTGTGTTGTAGCCCATTGTGTTGAATATAAAAAATAGGTCACAAGGGAATTGTGCGCTGTCATATTTTTGATATTAAATAAATAATAGATTGCTTCGTTCGCCAGCTTGATTTAATTGGTAGAATTGCCACCTTCAAGTTGGAAGAGTTCAAACTCCAAACCAGAATATAAACATAAGACTAAGTTAATATTTCAGTGCTATTTTGTTGGAAATTTTGGATATAAAATACAACCTGTTCTGGTGGATATTAAAAGATTTCATGGCGCTGTTCAAAATCAAACAGGTGGATTACTATGTACAGTTTTGAGATACACCGTAGACAGGAGAAATATTCTTCCCTTAGAGGGAGTGCAGCAAAGGTTGACCAGAGTGACCAAATGGGAGTATTGTTATATGAGAAGAAATTGAGTGGGTTTGGCCTATATTCCCTAGAATTTAGGCAACTGAAAGGTGCTCTTTTGAAATATATAAAACACTTTAGCAGTTTGACGCGTAGATGCTGGGATGATGTCCCCTGGCTCCAATGGACACAGACTTGAAAACATATGATGAACAACTGGTTTAGCCATTTACTGACACATCTGATTAGGGGGAGGTGGTGGAGTAGGGGCATTGTCACTGGACAATCTGATTAGGGGGAGGTGGTGGAGTAGGGGCATTGTCACTGGACAATCTGATTAGGGGGAGGGGGTGGGGTAGGGGCATTGTCACTGGACAATCTGATTAGGGGGAGGTGGTGGAGTAGGGGCATTGTCACTGGACAATCTGATTAGGGGGAGGTGGTGGAGTAGGGGCATTGTCACTGGACAATCTGATTAGGGGGAGGTGGTGGAGTAGGGGCATTGTCACTGGACAATCTGATTAGGGGGAGGTGGTGGAGTAGGGGCATTGTCACTGGACAATCTGATTAGGGGGAGGTGGTGGAGTAGTGGCATTGTCACTGGACAATCTGATTAGGGGGAGGTGGTGGAGTAGTGGCATTGTCACTAGACAATATGGAATTCTGAGTGAAATGATAACCATGAAAAACACAACTGTTTCACAGGCGCCGCAGCAAGGGGATTTTTACAGTAACTTCAGTGCAGTGTTAATGTAGGCCTACTTGTGACAGTAATAAAGATCATAGTGTTTACCTTTACCTGGCCTGGCCCAGATGTAACTCCAGATCCATAGCAATATAGTTGACTGTGAAATTGCCTTGCAAGTTGTATCAAACAGCTATAAAGTTAATAGGGAAGAAAAGTGGACAGACCATCCAATGTCACCTAAGACACCATAAACGATCAACGGCAAACCCAGCCCTGTCAACCCTGCAAAGTTTGTGAGTTTATGCCAAAATTGGGAGAGCTGACTCATAGACTAGTCAAGAAACAGCCTGACACAATCATAATCACAGAATCATACCTTAAAGACAATGTCCCAGACATCACCATGAGATATTCCCCTCCCTTATACACACAGTCCTTGTCAACAATCCATATCTGTTAATTCCCTTTCCTCCCACAGAAACCTGGCCTGGATTCTCCGTTCCTGTGTCTAAGTGCCGGTGCCAACAGAGGTTCTGTGGAATTCCACGTCAGAAAACCTGGCGCCAAACCCGCACCGATTCCGCTACCAGTGAGGGGCTAGCACCGTTGCCACGTGGAACAGCAGCAAAACACATGAAAAACGGTGCGGGAATTGCTGGCTCCGTGATGGACACTCGCAGGGCAGACAAACTTCAGCCACGCTTAAACTATAGACCCCCCCCACACACACACGCACTGCTGATCGCGGCCGAAAATATGGGACTGGTTGTGCTGGAGCGCCCATACAGCTGATGGGTCGGCTGGGGCCAGAGGGCACACAGTGGGGTGCCCCAGGAGGGTCACCTATATGACCCAGAGCACCAAGTTGAGAGCGGCATACCAGGGGCATGGGCAGCCGCATGTCCTTATGCCTTCCCTTGCTCTCAGCAGCCACCATGCCTGGTTCACAATTGTTGAGAGCACACGTGGACTGCACTGTCGGGAACTCGGTCCATCGGAAGTGAAGCATCGTGGGTAGGCCCACTAATGAGATGCGAATCAATGATGCCGTTTTCAAGGAGGCAGACCATCGCGATTCGGAGTCAAACCGCCGCCTGCGCGATTTCGGTGTCGGGAACTATTCTCTGCCAAATCGCACGCCCCAACTTCGGCATCGGCCAACAGAGAATCACGCCCCCTGTGTGATATTTTGCTTCCTCACACCCAAATTCGAACAGATATTCTCCCTCTTTCACACACAGGCATTGCCTGATATTACCGTCTCTCACAGACATTCCGTATGAATATTTCTCTCCCTCATACACACAAATCCTGTCTGGTAGGCCACCGCTCTCTCAAATATGAAAACTGGCGGACCAGCACCTCATCTTCTGATTAGGCAATTTACAGCCTTCCGAACTTAACATTGAGTTCAACAACTTCAGACTGTGAGCTCTTTCCTCTACCTTCACCCCATTTTAATTCTATAAATTAATTTTTATTTCTTCCATTATCTTCCCCACACCATTGTAACTCCTCCCCCCCCCCCCCCCCCCCCCCCACCCCACTAAGGCCATCTGTTCCCTGTTCCGAGCTGTCCTTTGACACACTGCTCATCTTTGTTTTGCCATGAACACATTTTAATCTTAGTGTGCCACTATCAGCACCCTTCTTTGCCTTGATCACCACCATTTACATTCCCTTTGTCTTTCTGTCCACAACATCTTTGTCAATCTCCACCATGGTAGCATAGTGGTTAGCACAGTTGTTTCACAGCTCCAGGGTCCCAGGTTTGATTCCCGTCTTCGGTCATTGTCTGTGCAGAGTCTGCAGTTCTCCCCATGTCTGCGTGGGTTTCCTCCCTCAGTCCAAAAGATGTGCATGTTAGGTGGACTGGCCATGCTAAATTGCCCTTAGTTGGCTGGGGTTACTGGGTTACAGGGACAGGTTGGAAGTGTGGCCTTAAGTGGGGCGCTCTTTCCAAGGGCCGGTGCAGACCTGATGGGCCGAATTGCCTCCTTCTGCACTGTAAATTTTATGATTCTATCGCAGAGCCCACTATCCAGCCCCACTGCTCCATGCCTCCCCCACCCCCAAAACAATACAAATCAGACCCTATTTCGAGTCCTCTGAATTTTAGAAATTATTATTGGGTGGCGAATATTGCGACGGTCAGGAAGTGGGTAGTGGGGGAGGGGTCGGTGTGGGAGCGGCTGGAGGCGGCATCATGTAAAGACACGAGTTTGGGGGCACTGTTAATGGCACCTCTGCCATTCTTGCCGGTCAGGTGCTCCACAAGCCCGGTAGCAGTGGCAGCCCTGAGGGTGTGTGGACAGTGGAGGCAGCACCTGGGGTTAGAAGGGGCATCGGTGTGGGCACCGAGATGTTATAACCACCGGTTCGCTCCAGCGAATCTGAATGGGGGGCTTCGGGGGTGGCAGCAGGCAAGGATTGAGAGATTTGGAGATCTGTTTGTTGATGAGGGTTTCCCGAGCTTAGAGGAGCTGGAGGAGGAGTTTGAGTTACCAGGTGGGAATAGGTTCCAGTAACTGCAAGTGAGGGATTTTGTGCAGTGACAGGTTTAGACCTTCCCGCACCTGCCGCATCGGGGACTACAGGATAAGGTGGTGTCGAGACAGGAGTAGGAGAGGGGAAGGTTTCAGAGATCTACAAGGAACTGATGGAGTGGGAGCCCCAATAGGGGAGGTGAAGAGAAAATGGAAAGAAGAGCTGGGAAGGGGTTTGGAGGCTGGATTATGAGAGGAAGCCTTGAGGCGAGTCAATGCATCCTCGTAGTATGTCAGGCTCAGCCTGATACAGTTTAAGGTGGTCCACAGGGCCCACATGACGGTGACCCGGATGAGCAGTTTCTTTGAGGTGGTGGAGGATAGGTGTGGGCACTGTGCAGGGGAGGGTCTGCGAACCATGTCCATGTGTTTTGGGCATGTCTGAGGTTGAGGGGCTTCTGACAGGGGTTTACTGACGTAATGTCAGAAGTTTTAAAGCTGAGGGTTGTGCCGAGTCCAGAGGTGGCGATCTTTGCTGTGTCGGAAGATCCAGGAGCCCAGGGGGGTTAGAGAGGCCGATGTCCTGGCCTTTGCCTCCCTGTTGGCCTGGAGACGGAGCCTACTAGGAGGGAGGGAGTCGGAACCCCCCCAAGTCGGGGGCATAGGTTAGTGGCGGGGTTTCTCAGACTCGAGATAATGAAATTTACCTTAAGGGGATCGCTGCTGGGGTTTGCCCGGAGATGGCAGCCGTTCATTCACTTCTTCGAGAAAGGTTAGGCTGTCAGCAAGGGGGATGGGGGGGTGGGGGGCGCTGGTGGTGGTGGGGAGGTGGCATGGTGGGGGGGGTGAGTAAAGGCAGGAGAACCAGTGGAAGGGGGGCTGGGGAAGGTGGTACTGTTTGTGGAAGCCATGTTGGTTGGGGTTTCTCACTGCGCGGGGGGGAGGAGGGGGGGTGTATTGGTTATATTGTTTTGTTCTTGTTGAAACCTGATGTTTAAAATTATTAAAATTATAAATGCCTCAATAAAAGATTATCTAAAAATAAAGTTTTTCCTCACATCCCCTCTAAACCTCCTGCCCCTTGCCTTAAATCTATGCCCGTTGGTCATTGACTCCGCCACCAAGGGGACGTTTGTTAATGTCTACTCTATCTTTGCCCCTCATAATTTTATACATCTCAATCATGTCCCCCCTCAGTCTCCTCTGCTCCAAGGAAAACAAACGTTTATCCAATCTCGCTTCATAACTAACACTCTCCAGCCCAGGCACATCCTGGTAAATCTCCTCTGCACCTTTTCCAGTGCTATCACATCCCTCTGTAATGTGGATTCTAGAACTGCACACCATAATCTAGCTGTGGCCTAACCAACGTTTTACACAGTCCCAGCATAACCTCACTGCTCTTAAACTTTATGCCTTGGCTAATAAAGGCAAGTATACCACATGCCTTCTTAATCACTGTACCCACCTGCTCTGCAACCTGAAGGGACGGTGTACATGCACACCAAATCCCTCTGATCCTTGGTCCTTCCCAGGGTCCTGCCATTTATCATGTATTCCCTTGCCTTGTCTGTCCTGCCCAAGTGCATCACCTCACACTTATCTGGGTTGAATTCCATTTGCCACTGGTCAGGCCATTTGACCAGCCCGTCTATATCCTCCTGTAAAGGCTATCCTCCTCACTATTTACCATCCCACCAATTTTCATGTCATCCTCAAACACTCTGATTAACCCTCCTACATTCATATCGAAATAATTTATATTAACCACAAACAGTACGGGCCCAACACTGATCCCCATGGGACCTCACTGGGCACAGGCTTCCAGTCAGAAAAACACCCCTTGACCATCACCCTCTGCTTCCTGCCAATTTGAATCCAATTTGCCAAATTTCCTTGGATCCCATCAGCTTTTACCTTCACTATCAGCCTCCCTTATCAAAAGCCTTGCTGAAGTCCTAATAGACTACGTTAAATGCATTTCCCTCATCTACCCATCTGGTCACCAGTTCAAAAAACTCAATCAGTTTGGTCAGACGTTGCTTCCCCTTAACAAAACCATGCTGACTGTTCTTGCATAATCCCAGCCTTTCCAAATGCAGATTAATTCAGACTATCAAAATTGTTTCGAATAGTTTCCCCACCACTGAGATTAGACTGACTGGCCTGTAGTTTCCCAGTTTTTCCCTACATCCCTTCTTTAATTATGGTACCACATTGGGTATCCTCCAGTCATCTGGCACCTCTCTTCTGGCCAGAGAGGAATTGAAAATTATTGCTAGCACCCCTGCTATTTCCTCCCTTGCCTCACTCAGCAGCCGAAGATACATTTCATTTGACCCTGGATATTTATCTACTTTATGTCTGCCAGACCACCCAGAACCTCCTCTCTGCCGATGTCCCACTGTTCTATCACAGATTTGCCTAAAAGTGTCAACTCCCAGTCCAATTTGGCCAATCATCTCTTTAATTTTATTCCAGTTCTTCTCCCTGATTCCTATACCCACACTGTCCCTCTCATGAGTGAACACTGTAGCCATCTGGGATGGCCACTTACAACAAGAAACATGGACGTTCGCAAAGCCTAAAGGGAAATATGGGCAATGTAAGATTCAGGCAGGTGCAGAGCCTGAATGCATATTTGTGAGCAGAGAATCCAGACAGCATTGAAACCCCCAGCTGATTAACATTTTTATGGCCCATCTCCGTAAGACAAAGGACTGATACTCAGGTAAACGATACAATTCCAGACACATCAGCGCCACGCCTTTTACTCAGGAAGCATAAACAGCAAGGTCAATGACCGCTTAGAACACGGCCAGCCATCAAGGCACCCGCCCCTTTATTGGCTCTGATCGAAGGCAGTGATCGACTTAATAGAGGTTTATAAATTGATGAGGGGGATAGATAGAGTGGATGTTCTATTTCCTCGGGCGGATGTAGCTGTTACAAGGGGCATAACTATAAGATTCAGGGTGGGAGATATAGGAGGGATATCCGAGGTAGGTTCTTTACTCAGAGTGGTTAGGGTGTGGAATGGACTGCCTGCTGTGATAGTGCAGTTGGACACTTTAGGAACTTTCAAGTGGTTATTGGACAGGCACATGGAGCACACCAGAATGAAAAGGAGTGGGATAGCTTAATCTTGGTTTCGGACAATGCTCGGCACAACATCGAGGGCCGAAGGGCCTGTTCTGTGCTGTACTGTTCTATGTTTCTATGTTTCTATGACTGCCCAATGATTGGGTCCAAACCTAAGGACCGCCCAAAAGAGCGGGCATCCACCCCAGGATAAAGAGACACTGCCATGTGTTCTATCTCTTTTGGACCTGGCGCTTCGGCAACGTTTATCTCCAACTGCAGCACCATGACCAGAAGCAAGTCCAAGTTCAACGCCCGCTACCAGACGGATGATCCTAGCTGAACCGCAGTTACTTCTCCAGACTCAGCAGATCCAGATTCAACCAAAAGCCACTGTTCCTCTGACCTAAGCCGGGTGTCTGAAGTTAAGTACAGGTTGTCATAGTGTTAGGTGTAATTTAGCTCATAGTGTTTATGTTGCATGTATAAGTTAATCTTGTGTGTAAATAAAGTATTATTGAACTTGAACGAAGTATCTGGTTGTTGGGTCTTTGATCGATATCTGGTTGAACCTTGCGGTGGTATCATTTAATACCTGGCGACTCTGAAAGCAAAATAATATCAATACCTAGACAAAGAAGGGCAACCTTATTGACTGCCATATTTATAGCGAGTCATTGGCGACCTCTGACAGGACTCGACCCAGAAGTGATTTTGTCACTCCGGGAGAGAACCTACAAAACGTTTGAATTAGAAACCCAATTGGAAAAGTGAAAGAAACCACAAGTGTAAGACCAGTATCGATCAAACCTCCAAGATTCGGAAGTGTGCAGTAATTTGCATGCGTACTAACAGGGATATAAGGTAAACTTGTTAGATTTTGTTGCGTGAAACTTTCGGGAGCTGTGTGAACCGGAAAATAGCTTATGCCATGCCCACTGCTTGCATCACCGCTTTATTCCCTCTTGTCCCAAATTCACAGTAGAGATACAGAGATTACGGTAGAGATACAGAGATTACAGTAGAGATACAGAGATTACGGTAGAAATGGCAATGAAGGCAATGGAACGCCTTATGCACCCACAGGAACCCGAGGTCGCAGCGACTAATAGAGCAGAGCAGTGTACCATATGGAAAGAGGAAATTAGGAAGTACCTAAAGGGGAAAGGATGGCCCCTATGGTCCGAGTTTTGTGCGAATGAAGAGGCAAGTCCTGGTAGTATAGGACAAACTTGGTGGGATAACCTGACCGAGATCCATAAAAAGAGTTTAGGTAGAGTTTGTAAGCCGATGGCAATCGTGTCCTGCTTGGCACAATTGCGAGGCACAGAGGAGATCGTGAGGACGCTCCACAAACAGCTTGAAGAGAAAGAGAAGAGTCGTGAGGGAAACTTTAGCGAGTGTGAGAAAGTGAATGTGCAATTCCGAGAGCAGCTAGCAGCTAAAGACAAGGAGATGGCTGATGTCACACCAATCTTGTCTTGCTCACCTAAGCAGCTTTCAGTCACAGTATGATAAGGCCTACCAAGACACGCAACGCGCAGTTTTGGTAAGGGAAGAAACGAAACACCAAGTTGAGCAATTGAAGAAGCAATGTGAGGACTTAAAGGCAGCCCCGACAAGCACTCCGCAGTTCCACCACGGTACAAAGGCAGAGTTCGGTAGACCATGCCAAATGCAGGCAGCAAATTTCACGATTAGAGTCACTGCTCACAGTGCAAAATGGTTTCAGAGACACCTTTGGAACAAATTTAGACCAGGAAGATGGCCCCGATTAGCAGGAACTTAATGAAACTGCCCATTGATACGTAAATGGAACAGAGATTCAGAATAGAGCCCCCCAGGCCCCGAAAAGGAAAGCACCCCGCACCACCGACTGCACAGGCAGCACCCAACCCCATGAATCCAGTCGCCACGTAGCGCAGAGTACCAACAGAAGGCCAACCCGATTTCGTTTACACCACCCCACTAACCATCACCCAGTTAAGGGATGCCCGTGATAAAATAAAAACCTTTCACCCCACATCAGACCCGCACCATTTCTTTGAGCGAGTTAGGCAACAGACAGTCATGTACGGTCTGGACGAGCAGGAAGAAGTGAAACTCATAGTAATAAGCCTGGACCCATCCGTTAGTTCAGCCCTTCCCGACCTACAAAATGTAGGAGGAGGTAGCCTCCAGCATAGGAAGACAGCTATCCTAGATGCCATTGGCTGTAATAGAGGCGATCCCGTAGAAGGACTCAACCAATGTAGGCAGAAGAAAGGAGAGCATTCACCAGCATTTGCTGGAAGCCTCTGGATACACTTCACAGCAGTATTTGGAGATTTAGCCCGTGCCCATTTAACTGCAGACAATAATGCCAAATGGACCTGTATTTTAGTCTCCTATGCCACAGATGCAGAACAAAAAACATGTGCAAATTATGACCCCTCAGACCCTGCACACAATGAAGTGTGGGTTCGGAAGAGACTCTCTAGAGCTTGGGAACAATTCCTACCTAAAAAGGCGGAGCAGGAGAAGGTAGAAGCAAACATGAATCCAGTAATACACATCAAGACCCCGCATGGGTCAATGAAGGTAGACATAACGCACAGCACCATAAAGCACAGGGATGCTATAATTGTGGACATGAGTGACATTATGCCCGAGAATGCAATACCCCCCCGAACCCGCAACGGAATCAGCACGCAAATGCCCCACATAAGAACAATATCAGGCCTATCCACAGCATTAGCACCCGTTCAGATAATTTAGCCATAAATGGCACCGATTGACGGTGTTTGGACTCCCTAACTTGGGTCTGTGACACACTCTGGGACAAGTCCGGAAGACCAGCAGTCACAGGCACAGTCCGGGGACACCCCGTAGAGTTTCCTTGGGACACAGGAGGGTCCCGAACCATGTTAAACTCCTCCACGATGTACCAGCGAGATATATGGCCCACTACAGATGCTGTCACTCTTAATGGATTTACAGGACACCTCCAGCAGGGACACATTACGGCCCCTGTAGATATTCAGATCGGTAACATTAGAACCAAACACTCAGTCGTTTTAGTAGATTTACCCCAAACAGCAGAGCACATCTTGGGGATAGATTTCATGAGCTCACACAACCTTTCTTTTGACCCCGTGAATAAGTGTGTGTGGAAAATGTCTAGAGCAGCACGAGTCCCCGCCATGCTCACAGTAGGAGACTACAAACACAGTATTAGCTCAGTGGGAGATTACTGGTTTGATCCACAAACCATGACCATGGATAAAACAATTAGGGAAGTCTTAAACAAAGCATCTTTTGCCCAGCACAAGCATGATTGCCGTAAAATTCCAGGAATGGCCACCATTACAGGGCCCGATCCTAAGCGCCAGAAACAATACGGTTTTCCATAGCAAGCAGAGGGAGAAATAGCTAAGGTAATTCAAAGTTTATTGGATCAAGGTGTAATTTGGCCCATTGCCTCAACAAACAATGCCCTGATTTGGCCCGTAAGAAAACCAGATGGTTCATGGAGACTGACCATCGATTATAGAGAATTAAACAAAGTAACTCTGTTAGCAGCCCCCACGGTTCTGGACATTAGCAATGGCTTTTGGTCTATTCCATTAGATAAACCGTGCCAGTATAAATTTGCATTCACCTTCCATGGACAGCAATACACTAGGACATGCCTTCCACAAGGTTTCCACAACTCCCCCTCCATTTTTCACAGACAATTGGCAAAAGGATTATCAAAAATTTCCCGACCCGAATGCCTCATTCAGTATGTGGACGACTTGCTCCTGTAGACTGACACAAAGGAAGAGCACATTTTGGTTCTTTCCGAACTATTAGGTCTCCTCAAAAAAATTGGATATAAAATCAACCCCAAAAAGCGCAAATTCTCCAAGAAAAGGTCACTTATTCAGGAACAGTTATAACGCATGGTAAACGTGAGATAGAGCAAAAATGTATTGATTCAATTGTTAAATTGCCCTTGCCCCATAATGTTACAGCACTCCGGTCATTTTAGGACTGGGTGGTTATTGCAGGGACCATATAGACGGTTTCACCACAAAGGCAGCCCCACTTTCCGAGCTCCTTAAGAAACAGGACCCATGGCAATGGCTTCCACGGCACATGGATGCCATTGATGCACTAAAATGCGCCCTAGGTACAGCTCCCGCTTTGCAGGCACCAGACTCACACTCCCCATACGCAATAGAGGTAGCGACCACCAACGGAACCCTTTCAGCCTTACTTCTCCAGGAAAGGCATGATCGTTTAGGACCCGTAGCCTATGCCTCACAAGTTTTTAATCCGGTAGAACAAGGATATTCAGCCTGCGAAAGGCACTTGCTCGCAGTTTATTTGACTGTTCAGTACTTCTTGTACATAACATGACTCAACCCTGTAACCATTTTGACCGAGCACACCCCAACACAACTACTGTTAGATGTAGGCTGAAGTACAGTATAGTAAGCCAAATTAGAGCAGCATGCTGGACCCTACTCCTACAAGGACGCAACATCACAGTGAAAAGGACAAAGACACACACATTTTTGGCAGATCATTTACAGTATGTAGGAACCCCACATGAGTGTGAAATCATTGCAGCCAGGCACAATACAGGATCCTTTATTCCTAAATTGTTACCAACAAAAGCAGGCATCAGACCACAGAGAACCCAGCCCACAGATAATTCTCTAAAGATTTATGCAGATGGCTCCTCCACCATTGATAATGGGAAAAGGATTACAGGATGTGGCATATATGTAGAAGACGCGCAGGGACGCGCATTAGATGAGATATCATTAAAGTTGCCAGGACATTTAGGTTCGCAGGCAGCCGAGTTAGCAGCCATTGCATACATTGTGCAGCACCCAGATTCATTCCCGACCCCAGCAGACATATATTCGGACAGTTTATATGTTTGCAGCAGCTTGATGGAATTTCTGCCCCTGTGGGAATCTAGAGGATTTATATCCACCGACGGTAACCCTCTACCCTCAGCGCCATTACTAAAGCACGTTCTCAAAGAAGCTAAAGATCGCAAATATGGAATCATAAAGGTTAGAAGCCATCATCGTTCATCCCCACCCAGTAACGTAAAAGCAGACACCCAGCAAAAGCAGCCTCACGACATGGTCACTTTTGGAAACCACCCGTGAGTGCCCCAGTACACGTGGTCCAGGTCTCACAGACCAATAGTCAAGATTTGGCACAGGCACAAAAGGAAGATGACACGCTGAAGGAAATTTTAAAAGGAGACTTCTCAGTTCCCTATGATAGGTTCAAAGACACTTTAACGGGACACAACGGAATCAAATTAAAGAACGGTATTTATGTGGATCCCACCCAGAACAGGAACCAGCTTATTTGTCAATTCCATGACGGACATGGACACCAAGGGATAGAATTCACCCTTGCCCTCCTCTGACCTTTCTGCTGGTGGCCCGATTTAAAAGCTGATGTAACCCACCACATAAAAAATTGTTTGATCTGCGCCAGAACAACCCAGACAGATACGCAAAGAAAGGTCACCTAAGACACACCCGCCCTGTTAATGGCCCATGGACGAACTTGCAATTAGATTACATTGGTCCCCTACCCCCATGCAGAAATGGATTTAAATATATGTTGGTTGTGATCGACACCTTCACAAAATGGCTGGAAGCATTTCCTTCCAGGACAAAAACAGGTAAAGCAACAGCAAAAATTCTAACCCAGCAAATATTTGAAATGAAAATGAAATAAAAATTGCTTATTGTCACAAGTAGGCTTCAAATGAAGTTACTGTGAAAAGCCCCTAGTCGCCACATTCCGGCGCCTGTTCGGGGAGGCTGTTATGGGAATCAAACCGTGTTGCTGGCCTGCCTTGGTCTGCTTTCAAAGCCAGCGATTTAGCCCTGAGCTAAACAGCCCCTATTTACTATATTTACTAAGGTTCGCACTTTACAGGAAGAATATTGAAAAACGTCCTAACAGTTTTCGGAATTAAACAGAAGTTTCACATTGCCTATCACCCACAATCCAGCGGCAGTGGAACGCATGAACTGAACCCTAAAGGCAACACTTAGGAAGACGGTGTAACAACATAATGCAACATGGGACACAGTTCTCCCATTTGCACTGATGTTTATTAGAAACATGGTGTCGAGTTCAGTAGGCTACACCCCCCACACCCTCATGACCGGACGACCCAAGAAGGGTACCGAGTATTTATTTGGACTTGATTTGGCCAGCCCCACAGTCACCGCCCTTACCCACGAAAATGAGTCCAACAAATAATGAAAAATATTAAAGCAGCACAGCTGTTTGACTAGACTAGGAAAAAGCAGAGTAAGGGCTGCTTTGATAAAACAGTACACCCGGTAGAGTATACAGTCGGACAGCAAGTCATGCTCTCCCTGTACAATCCTAGTTCATTCCTCTCCACCAAATTCGCAGGACCCGACATGATTTCTGATAAAGTAAGCCCCTCTGTATATAAAATTACGTATCCAAACGGAAAATCAGGATGGTTTCATATAAACCAACTTAAGGTTTATGGAACTCAGTGCAGCCATTTACACCACATTTCACTGGCAATAGCAGACAATGACGACCCGCCCACTGGCAACCTAATCCAATCCTCCTCCAGCCAGACAGCATGTCCACAGATACAACTTTGACTCCGCCCCCAGAGACGAGTTTCCACCTCACACTTGATTTGGCCTCTAGCGATAGCGACAGTGAAAGCACAATGGACATACTTGCAATCCCAGATCCATTGCAAAACAGACCAGGCCCCAGTAACTACAGCCCATGTAACACTGATCAAGATTTGTTCAGCCCCTCAGAGACCATTTATTTGCCACTACCAGAACCTGACCCACCATCCAACGATAGAGATCCCCCCTTTCCCGCTACCGCCCTACAGGATAAGAAGCAATGGCACCACGATAACTCTTATCGATTGATAAGAAACAACGAAATGGATCCTACATCGGCCCACGCTGCCATGGCACAGAAACTCCAGTCACGGGTTTGGCAACCGAGAGATGGTGATGACTCAGAGTCTGACTCCCACCATGCTCACCCCTTTGCGACCCTTTTCGGAATGGAACCCTGAGGTGGCCAGATGATGAGAGAAAGGAACCAATTGAGATTTACTGTGTCCTATTCTCGGATGGAACCTGCCCGCTTTCTTTCTTTAGTTTTTTTTTTAATGTTGAATGTTTGTCTCTTGTACGACTTTTTGTGTCGATCTCGCGAAATCCCTTGATGCAGTCATTCTTACTGTTTTGACGCCACATGGTAGCAAAAGGAACAAGTTTGTCGGAAGTCCACAGATATTCAAATCCTTTCTGTTCTTTTAAGGTCACCCAGGCAGTGGAGTAACGGCACTGATCCCCGCCCTACCGGAGGACCCCCTATGTATTTGGTCAGCCAAGCTCGGATAATGGAGCAACGGCACTGATAAAATGCCCTACCCGGGGATTCCATCCATTCTTGCCCTGCCGCGGCTCATATGCACCCCATTCGGAAAGTTCTTTGAGACTCTTTTACTGTTCTTTTAAAGTGTTGTTCAAAGTTTGCACTTTGCCTTGTTTTTGTTTGCTTTCCGGCGACGCTTTGGTCGCTAACCCCCAACTGCTATTTACATGTCCAAACACTTGGTTGAAACAAATTTGCTGCTAGGAAAAACTACCTCAACACTGGATGGAGAAATTGTCCGCCCACTCAGTGCGTCGACCACAGGCTGCGAGATTGCTCCGACTGTGACAGAATTTCTTTCTCCGATGTCTTGTCTCCCAAATGGTTGGTTTAAAAAAAAAATAGGGAGTCACATTTAGTGACAATTCTAAATGAGAAATTGATGTTAAGGAGAAGCATACAGACAGATGAGATATTAAACAAAAAAGATAATAACAGATATTATGGTTGTACCCCCAGGGGGCAGCACGGTGGCATAGTGGTTAGCATAAATGCTTCACAGCTCCAGGGTCCCAGGTTCGATTCCCGGCTGGGTCACTGTCTGTGCAGAGTCTGCACGTCCTCCCCGTGTGTGCGTGGGTTTCCTCCGGGTGCTCTGGTTTCCTCCCACAGTCCAAAGATGTGCGGGTTAGGTGGATTGGCCATGCTAAATTGCCTGTAGTGTCCTAAAAAGTAAGGTTAAGGGGGGGGGTTGTTGGGTTACGGGTATAGGGTGGATACGTGGGTTTGAGTAGGGTGATCATTGCTCGGCACAACATCGAGGGCCGAAGGGCCTGTTCTGTGCTGTACTGTTCTATGTTCTATGTTCTATGTTCTATGAATATACGAATATACCAGGAGACAGAGGAAGACAAAGACAAAATGAAGACGGACCTGATGACCTGCATCATGATCGTCGTTGGATCACTACAGTTGCGCGCGTTATCAGCCCCTATATCCTTCACCACAGAGGCCCTAAACATGACCACCCAACACGATACCCCTAGCCTGGACACTACACTACACATAGAAACAGCCACCGATACCCCGACATGGTGCGAAAACATCATAAAGTGGTATTCTCTTTCTTACACGGTAGAAGCCCTATTGATTATAGCAATAGCAAAGTGTCGTCCAGACACTTAGACTTCGGAAATGGCGAAGGAGAGCCTCCCGCCCTCCAGTATACACACTCAGAGCCCGTTTTCTCAGACTTCAACAGACCCCACACTCTTTTTGAACCCTTCTTCTGCCTAATAAATTCCATGGTTTTTCAAGACGAATTACTTTCTCTGTAAATGGCACAAGTGTTAAGTAGAAATGTGATGCTGCTATTGTTTATTTTGTACTGTAATATAAGTTCTTTTGGTTATTAGTTAGCAGCATAAGTGTAGTTTAGGTAAGGACAGTTAGAGGTTCCCCTTAGTGTAACAAAGTTGAAATGTATGATTGAATGTTATAGTGCCCCCTTAGGATTTTTTTTAGATGTGTGATGTATAAAAAGAAAACTTAGGTAAATGTTCCAATCCATAGGACAGAGTAATGTAGAACCTGTCCTTGATTAAAGGTACCCAGCACACCAGAGAACAGAAGACGATTCAGTAGTGTGATCCTTCGCGCTTCACGTTTAGGATCAAGAGGACGGACTGTAGCCATCTGGGATGGCCACTTACCACAAGAAACATGGACGTTCGCAAAGCCTAAAGGGAAATATGGGCAATGTAAGATTCAGGCAGGTGCAGAGCCTGAATGTATATTTGTGAGCAGAGAATCGAGACAGCATTGAAACCCCCAGCCAATTAGCATCTTAATGGCCCATCTCCATAAGACAAAGGACTGATACTCAGGTAAACGATACAATTCCAGACACATCAGCGCCACGCCTTTTACTCAGGAAGCATAAACAGCAAGGTCAATGACCGCTTAGGACACGGCCAGCCATCAAGGCACCCGCCCCTTTATTGGCTCTGATTGAAGGCAGTGATCAAGGAAAACCCCAAGGCCTTTTACACATGTGTGAGAAATATGAGAATGACTAGAGCGAGGGCAGGTCCGATCAAGGACAGTAGCGGAGATTGTGTATTGAGTCAGAAGAGATAGAAGAGGTCTTGAAGGAGTACTTTTCTTCAGTATTTACGAATGAGAGGGGCCACATTGTTGGAGAGGACAGTGTGATACAGACTGGTAAGCTCGAGGAGACACTTGTTAGGAAAGATGATGTGTTCGGCATTTTGAAAAACTTGAGGATAGACAATCCCCCGGGCCTGACGGGATAGATCCAAGCATTTTATGGGAAGCAAGAGATGAAATTGCAGAGCTGTTGGCAATGATCTTTTCGTCCTCACTGTCAACAGGGTGGTACCAGGGGATTGGAGAGTGGCGAATGTCGTGCCCCTGTTCAAAAAAGGGAATAGGGATAACCCTGGGAATTACAGGCCAGTTAGTCTTACTTCGGTGGTAAGCAAAGTAATGGAAAGGGTACTGAGGGATAGGATTTCTGAGCATCTGAAAAGACACTGCTTGATTAGGGATAGTCAGCACGGATTTGTGAGGGGTAGGTCTTGCCTCACAAGTCTTATTGAATTCTTTGAGGAGGTGACCAAGCACGTGGATGAAGGTAAAGCAGTGGATGTGGTGTACATGGATTTTAGTAAGGCATTTGATAAGGTTCCCCATGATAGGCTTATGCAGAAAGTAAGGAGGCATGGGATAGTGGGAAATTTGGCCATGTTGGATAACGAACTGGCTAACCAATAGAAGTCAGAGAGTGGTGGTGGATGGCAAATATTCAGCCTGGAGCCCAGTTACCAGTGGCGTACTGCAGGGATCAGTCCTGGGTCCTCTGCTGTTTGTGATTTTCATTAATGACTTGGATGAGGGAGTTGAAGGGTGGGTCAGTAAATTTGCAGATGATACAAAGATTAGTGCAGTTGTGGATAGTGAGGAGGGCTGTTGTCGGCTTCAAAGAGACATAGATAGGATGCAGAGCTGGGCTGAGAATTGACAGATGGAGTTTAACCCTGAAAAGTGTGAGGTTGTCCATTTTGGAAGGACAAATATGAATGCGGAATACAGGGTTAACGGTAGGGTTCTTGGCAATGTGGAGGAGCAGAGAGATCTTGGGGTCTATGTTCATAGATCTTTGAAAGTTGCCACTCAAGTGGATAGAGCTGTGAAGAAGGCCCATAGTGTACTAGCATTCATTAGCAGAGGGATTGATTTTAAGAGCCGTGAGGTGATGATGCAGCTGTACAAAACCTTGGCAAGGCCACATTTGGAGTACTGTGTGCAGTTCTGGTTGCCTCATTTCGGGAAGGATGTGCAAGCTTTGGAAAAGGTGCAAAGGAGATTTACCAGGATGTTGCCTGGAATGGAGAGTAGGTCTTACGAGGAAAGGTTGAGGGTGCTCGGCCTTTTCTTATTAGAACGGAGAAGGATGAGGGGCGACTTGATAGAGGTTTATAAGATGATCAGGGGATTAGATAGAGTAGACAGTCAGAGACTTTTTCCCCGGGTGGAACAAACCATTACAGGGGGACATCAATTTAGGGTGAATGGTGGAAGATATTGTGGGGATGTCAGAGGTAGGTTCTTTACCCAGAGAGTAGTGGGGGCATGGAATGCACTGCCTGTGGAAGTAGTTGAGTCGGAAAACATTAGGCACCTTCAAGCGGCTATTGGATACGTACATGGGTTACGGTAGAATGATGGAGTGTAGATTAATTTGTTCTTAATCGAGGACAAATGTTCGGCACAACATCGTGGGCCGAAGGGCCTGTTCTGTGCTGTATTTTTCTATGTTCTATGTTCTAACTGCCCAATTGATTGGGTCCAAACCTGAGGACCGCCCAAAAGAGCACGAAACACCCCAAAGATAAAGAGAGACACTGCCAAGTGTTCGATCTCTTCCGGCAACGTTTATCTCCAACTGCAGCACCATGACCATAAGCAAGTCCAAGTTCAACGCCCGCTAACAGACGGATGATCCTAGCTGAACCGCAGTTACTTCTCCAGACCCAGCAGATCCAGATTTGAACAAAGGCCACTGTTCCTCTGACCTGAGCCAGGAGCCTGAAGTACAGGTTGTCATTGTGTTAGGTGTAATTTAGCTCGTAGTGTTTATGTTGCATGTATAAGTTAACCTTGTGTGTAAATAAAGTATTATTGAACTTGTTGTTGGGTCTTTGATCGTTTTCCGGTTGAACCTTGTGGTGGTATCATTTGATACCTGGCGACTCTGAAGGCAATATATCAATATCTAGACAGAAGAAGGGCAATCTTATTGACTGCCATATTTATAGTGAGTAAATATAGCAACAACACTGACACAAAGTATTCACGTAGAACCCTACCTACATCCTCCGGCTCCAGACACTAATTGCCACTGTGGTCCTTAATGGGCTCTACTCTTTCCATAGTTATTCTTTTACCCTTAATGTACTTGTAAAATAACTTAGGATTTTCTTTTATTTTATTAGGGATAAGTTATTGGACAGGCACATGGAGCACACCAGAATGACAGGGAGTGGGATAGCTTGATCTTGGTCTTGGACAATGCTCGGCACAACATCGAGGGCCGAAGGGCCTGTTCTGTGCTGTACTGTTCTATGTTCTACCTACCAATATCTTTTCATATCCCCTTTTCGCTCTCCTAATTTCCTTTTTAAGTTCCCTCTTGCATATTCTGTACACCTCTAGAGCTTCTGCTATTTTGAGCCCTCGATATCTGCTGTAAGCCTCCCTTTTTCTCCTTATCCAATGTTGTATATCCTTCAATATCCAGGGTTCACTGGATTTGTTGGTCCCACCCTTTTTCTTGATTGTTGGCCCGATACTCTCCCTATTTCCTTCTTGAATGCATCTTACTGTTCTGTCACAGATTTACCCATAAGTGTCTGCTCCCAGTCCATTTTGGCCAATCATATCTGAACTTATTAAAATAATAATCTTTATCATTGTCACAAGTAGGCTTACATTAACACTGCAATGAAGTTACTGTGAAAATCCCCTAGTCGCCATACTCTGGCGCCTGTTCGGGTACACGGAGGGAGAATTCAGAATGTCCAATTCACCCAACAGCATGTTTTTCGGGACTTGTGGGAGGAAACCAGAGCACCCAGAGGAAACCCACGCAGACATGAAAGAACGTGCAGACTCCACACAGACAGTGACCCAAGCCGGATTTGAACCCGGGTCCCTGGAGCTGTGAAGCAACAGTATTAAAATCGGCCTTCCCAAAGTTTAAAACTTTGATCTCAGGCCCATCGTTGTCCTTTTCCATAACAATCTTGAATCTAATGGAGTTATGATCACTGTCTGCAAAATGCTCCCCCACTGATATTTCAACCGTCTGCCCAGCTTCGTTACCGAAAATTAAGTCCAGGACCGCCCTCTCTCTTCTAAGGTCCTTCTTAGTACTGGCTTAAGAAGCTCTCCTGGATGCATTTTACGAATTTCGCTCCCTCTAAACCTTTCACACTTTGGCTTCCCCAGTTAATATTGGGGGATTTGAAATCCCCCACTATCACTGCCCTATTACTTTCAAACTTCTCTGAAATCTGCATACATATATCCTCTTCTATTTCTCTTGAACTGCTTGAGGGCCTTTAGTACACTCCCACCAATGTGATTGCTAATTTTTGGTTTTTAAGTTGCACCCATACGGCCTCGGTTGAAGAGCCTTCTAAGATGTTGTCCCTCCTCACTGCTGTAATTGATTCCCTGATCAAAATTGTGACATCTCCTGATCTTTTGCCTCCTTCCCTATCTCACCAGAAGATTCTGTATCCTGGAATATTAAGCTGCCAATCCAGCCCCTTTCTCAATCATGTATCAGTGACAGCATGAACATCATACCCTCATGTTTTAATTGTGCCCTCAATTCATCTGCTTTGTTTGTCAGACTCCTCCCATTAAAACAAATGTCATCCAATCTTGTCAAACTCCCTTGAGACTTTACTGGTCTAGAGATTCTATGCCTTCCTGACTCATTTGATGTCTTCTCTAATTTTGGCTGTGCAGCTACACCTGTTGAACCTTCTCTCAGTACCCCCCAGACCCAGGCCAAATTAGTTTAAACCCTCCCCAACAGCACTTGCAACCCTCCCTGCAATGACACTGGTCCTATTTTCATTCTGGTGCAACCTGTCCACCTTGTCCAGGTCTCATCATCCTCAAAAACGGCTCCAACGTTCCAGAAATCTAAAGCCCTCTTTCATTTTGTAAATTTTTTTAGAGAGCCCAATTTTTTTTCCCCCCCCATTTTCCCCACCCTCCCCCCGACTGCGCTCCAGCAACACTTTCTTCACTCGCGGGGTTTTACCCCCCACACAAAGCCTGAAATAATCTTATTCACCCACTTGAAAAAGGCCTTAGTGATGAAGATGGGGAGGCACTGAAAGACAAACAGAAATCTGGGGAGGACCATCATTTTCACGGTCTGTACCCTCCCCGCTAGTGATAGCGGGAGCATGTCCCATCATTTAAAGTCCCCTTTCATTTGCTCTACAAGCCGGGATAGGTTTAACTTGTGCAGTGCCTCCCATTCCCGGGCCACCTGGATTCCCAGATACCGAAAGCTCTTCCCTACCATTCTAAACGGCAGCTCTCCCAGTCTCTTCTCCTGCCCTCTTGCCTGGATCGCGAACATCTCGCTTTTCCCCATGTTCAATTTATACCCCAAAAAATTGCCAAATTCCCCCAAGATTCACATTACTTCCCCCATCCCCTCCAATGGGTCTGAAATATACAAGAGCAGGTCATCTGCGTAAAGCGAGACCCGGTACTCCACCCCCCCCCCCCCCCCCCCCCAAGAACCAGCCCTTTCCAGTTCCTCGACGCTCTTAACGCCATGACCAATGGCTCTATGGCCAGAGCAAACAGTAACGGGAAGAGGGGGCACCCTTGCCTCGTCCCTCGGTGAGTTTCAAAATACCCCGATCTCAGCCGGTTCGTACGCACACTCGCTACTGGTACCTGATAGAGCAACCGCACCCAGTCAATAAAGCCCTCACCAAATCCAAACTTTCCCAGCGCCTCCCAAAGGCAATTCCACTCCACCCAATCAAAAGCCTTCTCCGCATCCATCACTACCACCACCTCCACCTCCCCTCCTTCTGAGGGCATCATAATAACATTTAAAAGCCTTCAAACATTGGCCTTGAGTTGCCTGCCCTTTACAAATTCCGTCTGGTCTTCCCCTATCACCCCCGGTACACATTCCTTTATCCTTGTGGCCAGTATCTTAGCCAGCAGTTTGGCATCCACATTCAGTAGAGCAATTGGCCTGTATGACCCGCATTGCTCCCGATCCTTACCCCGTTTCAGGATCAATGAAATCGAGGCCTACAACATTGCTGGGGGGAGGACTCCCTTCTCTCTTGCTTCATTAAATGTCCTCACCAGCAGTGGGCTCAATATCTCTGAAAACTTCTTATAGAATTCCACCGGGTAGCCGTCAGGCCCCGGGCCCTTGCCCGACTGCATGCCCTCCAGCCCCTTGATTATTTCCTCAATCTCAATTGGGGCTCCCAGCCCCTCCACCAGGTCCTCCTCCACCCTCGGGAACCTCAAGTGATCCAAAAACTGCCTCATCCCCTCAACCCCAGCCGGGGGTTCCTCCCCATATAATTTACTATGAAAGTCCTTGAACACCTCATTCACCCCCACTGGGTCCAGGACAGTATTCCCGCCTCTAATCTTTACTCTCCCAATCTCCCTGGCCATCTCCCTTTTTCTGAGATAATATTCTGCTTGCCTTTTCCCCGTACTCATAAATCGCCCCCTTGCCTTCCTCAACTATTCCACCGCTTTCCCTGTGGCCAACAGCCGAAACTCCGCCTGTAACCTCCGCCGCTCCCTCAGTAGCCCCACATCCGGGGCCTCCGAGTATCTCCTGTCCACCTGTAGTACCTCCTCCACCAACCTATCCCTCTCAGCCTGTTCTGCCTTTTCTCTGTGGGCCCGTCTCGAGATCAATTCCCCTCTGACTACTGCCTTCAAATCTTCCCAAACCGTCGCTGCAGAGACCTCTCCCGTATCACTTGTTTCTGGGTAGTTCTGGATGGACTTGTTAACCCGCCCACAAATCGCTTTGTCCGCTAGCAACCCCACATCCAGTCTCCATAGCGGGCATTGCCCTCTCTCCAAACTAACCCGTAGATCCACCCAATGTGGGGCATGATCCGACACTGCAATTGCCGAGTACTCAGTATCCACCACCCCTGGTATTAGAGCCCTGCTCAGAACAAAAAAGTCGATGCGAGAGTAAACCTTGTGGACATGCAGAAAAAAGAATACTCCTTCGCCCTTGGCCGTGCAAACCTCCCCCCATTTGTTCCACAAAACCCTTCAATCCCTTTGCCGCGGTAGGACTCCTCCCTGTCCTAGATTTTGACCGGTCCAATTCCAGATCAACGACTGTGTTAAAATCTCCCCCCATGATCAGGTTATGTGACTCTAAGTCTGGGATCTTACCTAACACCCACCTCATAAATTCCACGTTGTCCCAATTCGGAGCATATATGTTCACAAGTACCACTCTCATTTCCTCCAGCTTCCCACTCACCATTAAGTACCTACCCCCCTTATCTGACACGATTCTCCCTGTCTCGAATGCCACTCGATTATTGATCAAGATCGCTACCCCCCTGGTCTTTGAGCCCAGCCCTGAGTGGAATACTTGGCCAACCCACCCCTTTCTCATTCTAGTCTGGTCTATAGCCTTTAGGTGTGTCTCTTGTAGCATTGCCACGTCCGCCTTCAGCCCCCTCAAATGCGCAAACACGCGAGCCTGGTTGGGGGGCTCCCCCCCATGCTGACTAGCCATCACCCTTTCTAAGCCAGCCTACAGCTAGTGCCCTCCAACTCCTCGAGCCACTCCTTGGACATTCGCCGTTCCCGACCTCCCATTTGTCCCCGAGTAACAGTTCCTCCCCTGTCAGCAAAGCAGCTCCCCGCCCCCACTCTCCCCCCAACCCCCCCAGCAACAGCACTAGAAACCCAACCCCCCAAGTCATGCTCCAGCTGAACACCTGCTCGCTCCCCACTGAGCGACGCTCAACAAATCAACAGTGCAAAATACGGATCAGATTGGCTGTCCATTGCCTTCTTCATTAATTGCTTGACAATATGTACACCTTTCTTGGCTTTGCCATTGGCTTGTGGCGACAACGCACTTGGCATGACATGATTGAAATCATACGTGACTGCGAATTGTGCCACACTTTACAGCTAGAAAAAGGGCTGTCGACTCACGACGACTTGAGGAATTCCGTTTCCAGCAAGAATTGACTTGGTATGCAGTATTACACTGCTTGCTGATATGCTTGACAGTAGAATCATTTTGGGATAGTTTGAAAAATAGTCAATGATAATTAAATAATCTTTCCCTCATAGATGAAAGAGATCCATAGCTACTCGGAGAGTACGCCGCTTTGGAGGGGGCGATTTTGGTGTCGGCGATATTCTGTCTGTGATAATTGAATTTTTTTTTAATAGAAATATTATAAACAAGATCATTTCCAAAGAGAATTGGATAGGAACAGGGGGTTCGGCGAGTTCCAAAGGATGGGGTCAAAGTACCACGGCCGGGATTCTCCGAAATCCCGGCAGAGTGTTGACGCCAGCGTCAAAACCGGCAAGAGCGATGCCGGCGTCAACGGACCTCCAGGCCCAGTCGTTCTCCCCTTTCTCGGGGGCTAGAATGGCGGTGGAGTGCTGTGCGCTGCTCCAATGGCGAAAGCCAGCCCTACACGGCCAGCGCAGGTCCACGCATGCGTGCCACGGCCGACGCGGGTCCGTGTCTGCGTGCCACGGCTGTCTTTGTGCCGGACCCCAGGAAACATGGCGGAGCCCTACAGGGGCCCGGCACTGAGGAACATAGGCCCCCCCCTCCGGAATGAGCACGCCCACCGATTGGTAGCCCCCGATCACGGGCTTGGCCACCGTGGAGGCCCCCCCGCCCCCGCCATCAGGACGGCTCCCGCAGCCAGAACCCCGAGGTCCCGCTGGGTAGGACCATACGGGAACGATGCCTGCGGGACTCGGCGGGCACTTGGCCCATCGAGCTTGGAGAATCGGCGCGAGGGCCGCTTTCAACAGCCCCGACTTACGCAATGGCGACCGCGCCGGCATGATTGACGCCGATTCTCTGGTCGCCGGAGAATCGGCGGCCCGGCATCGGAGCGGCATGACGGGATTCGCGCATCCACCCCCGCCGATTCTCTGACCCGGTGCGGACTCGGAGAATCCCGCCCCTGATTACCAGCGCTGAGCAAACTTTCAGAATTTGGTGCTATTTAACGGCCACATTGCACTTAAGCGAGAACGCGATGAGGTCATTAGATCGCGGAGAGGCCTAAATCGAGAACCGCATCGGGCGCTGATCGGTTTGCAACCTAACCTGCCTGCTCCCATTGGTGAAATCAGGAACCCGTCGTAGCGTGGAGAGAAATCAATAATCACCACTTAAACCCAATCTCCATACAATTAATGGGAGTGACCCCCTATCTCGAACTCCTATCTGATGGCCCCCGTGATCTAACGGTCTCCCTCGCAAGTGGTCACACAATCACTGGCTAGTAGTCCTTTTTAAAAATGTGAAGATGGTGGAAGGCCTGCTGTAGGGATCCCTGGAGGTGAGCAGCCATCTTTGCTCCTGGGCAAAGAGCCCGGAGGCACTCGGGTTGGTGCCCCGGTGCTCGGAGGGGTTGGGGGAGCCCCCGGTGGTCTAGCCTCAGTCAGCGTGGGCCACCATCGGGGGGTGGGGTGGGGGGGGGGGGGGGGTTGTGGAGCAGGGGGGGTTGCCGCCTCAGCTGGGCAGGATGGTGTTGGGAGATGGGTGTCTCAGAGCCCGTGTGTCCACCATGCCAACCTTTGGACCATTGCCCATTCTGGGAGAAAACCCAGCCTCAGACCGCTAGCCCCGCCCACCACCCATAATTCCTACTGACCGTGGAGGCTCTGGCAGCATGGCTGAAAGCTACCGCTAATTGGGAATTGGCAATCATGGTTAAGTGAGCACTTCACACATCCCAAATAGATTCTCACAGGTAGGCGTGCCATGTGACATGTGGGAGTCATTGCCTAGCATCCCAATCAGACCGTGATGCCTGGGCACAGCGCCTGAACACCGTGGGAGGCATCACCATGGACGCAGCAGCTAACATCCGAGCACCCAGCGGCTGGGCCCCAACTCCGGGGACATTTCAGCGACCAGAGGGGTGGGCGTGCGCACAGGGAAGGGGATCAGCGCCTGGTGCAGGTAAAGTTACGTGTGGGTGTCTGTGGTACAGTGTGTCGGGCCCGGTGAACATGGGGGTGTGGGGAGGGGGAGGGGGAGCAATGGGAGAATGGGAGGAGGGGGAGCAATGGGGGAATGGAGGGTCCTGGTGGAAGACACCACTGATTGTCAATCTCACACCCTCTCCCAATTCCATACAGATATTACACGCAATGGACGATAGCTTGGACCGTGCGGAAGCTGCTCTCGTGATGGCCAAGTGGCTCAACACTGGAGAAGGCGGTGGCAGCAGTGGCGAAAGACACTCAAGGTGCTAGCCTATGTGCAGGGCTCCACCCCACACCCTGAGAACCCGGCTGCCCATCAGGCTAGGGAAAGACTCAAAGGGTGGGGACGGTGATGGCCCAAGGTGTACAGGCATTCACACCTATCATCTGTACGTGGTGTGCTGGGCAGGGGGGGGGGGGGGGGGGGGGGCAGTGAGGAAGGAGGCATCCAGGACCTCCATGCCCGGGGAGCTGGGGCATTGCATAAGAAAATGCAGAGGAATGATATTGATTAAGGTAAACGTTTTCTAATGCTGTACAGATGTGTTCCCAACTGCCGCAATTCCCCAATGGCACCACCCCACTCTCCCAATCCCATGCCCCACCCCTTCCCTCCCCGGACACACCCTTACCCCCTCCCCACCCCCTGTGCCTTCTCAGTGATCCTCGACCTGTTCAGTCATCTGTGCTCTACCACTGCGCCTAATTGTATCCCCAGGATGCACATCAAAGATGGAGGCAGCCTGCTGCCTCAATGCCCCTTATGGGTGTCTTCTGGGGACCAGAGGCCCGGCGCACTTGACAGAGGCACATGCCCTTCCGTGCCACCCTGTTCCAGTTGCTGACTCCGAGACATGACTCCCAGTGCCCACTCCTCCCGGTCGGTGCCCAGAGGGTTGTGAGTTCACCTGGGGCGGAGGGGTTGTTGGATCAAGTCCCGGCTGCCCTTGTGTCATCTGCCTCTGCCAGCCTCATGGCTCTACAATGTCTGCAGCACAATGTCTACACCCTTGGCGATGCTCCTTAGTGACTGGGGCGTGCTCTGAACACATTGGCAAAGCCCACCTGAGATTGGAACATGTCCCGCAGTGTCAAGGCTATGCCCACCTGAGATTGGGACATGTCCCACAGTGCCTTGGCTACATTCACCTGAGATTGGGACATGTCCCGCAGTGCCTTGGCTACACCCACCTGAGATTGGGACATGTCCCGCAGTGCCTTGGCTACATTCACCTGAGATTGGGACATGTCCCGCAGTGTCAAGGCTATGCCCACCTGAGACTGGGACATGTCCCGCAGTGCCTTGGCTACACCCACCTGAGATTGGGACATGTCCCGCAGTGCCTTGGCTACACCCACCTGAGATTGGGACATGTCCCGCAGTGCCTTGGCTATACCCACCTGAGATTGGGACATGTCCCGCAGTGCCTCGGCTACACCCACCTGAGATTGGGACATGTCCCGCAGTGCCTCGGCTACACCCACCTGAGATTGGGACATGTCCCGCAGTGCCTCGGCTACACCCACCTGAGATTGGGACATGTCCCGCAGTGCCTCGGCTACACCCACCTGAGATTGGGACATGTCCCGCAGTGCCTTGGCTATGCCCACCTGAGATTGGGACATGTCCCGCAGTGCCTTGGCTACACCCACCTGAGATTGGGACATGTCCCGCAGTGTCAAGGCTATGCCCACCTGAGATTGGGACATGTCCCGCAGTGCCTCGGCTACACCCACCTGAGATTGGGACATGTCCCGCAGTGCCTCGGCTACACCCACCTGAGATTGGGACATGTCCCGCAGTGCCTCGGCTATGCCCACCTGAGATTGGGACATGTCCCGCAGTGCCTCGGCTATGCCCACCTGAGATTGGGACATGTGCCGCAGTGCCTCGGCTATGCCCACCTGAGATTGGGACATGTGCCGCAGTGCCTCGGCTATGCCCACCTGAGATTGGGACATGTGCCGCAGTGCCTCGGCTATGCCCACCTGAGATTGGGACATGTCCCGCAGTGCCTTGGCTACACCCACCTGAGATTGGGACATGTCCCGCAGTGCCTCGGCTATGCCCACCTGAGACTGGGACATGTCCCGCAGTGCCTCGGCTATGCCCACCTGAGATTGGGACATGTCCCGCAGTGCCTTGGCTATGCCCACCTGAGATTGGGACATGTCCCGCAGTGCCTTGGCTATGCCCACCTGAGATTGGGACATGTCCCGCAGTGTCAAGGCTATGCCCACCTGAGATTGGGACATGTCCCGCAGTGCCTCGGCTACGCCCACATGAGATTGGGACATGTCCCGCAGTGCCTCGGCTACACCCACCTGAGATTGGGACATGTCCCGCAGTGCCTCGGCTATGCCCACCTGAGATTGGGACATGTCCTGCAGTGTCAAGGCTATGCCCACTTGAGACTGGGACATGTCCCGCAGTGCCTCGGCTACACCCACCTGAGATTGGGACATGTCCCGCAGTGCCTTGGCTACACCCACCTGAGATTGGGACATGTCCCGCAGTGTCAAGGCTATGCCCACCTGAGATTGGGACATGTCCCGCAGTGCCTCGGCTATGCCCACCTGAGATTGGGACATGTCCCGCAGTGCCTTGGCTACACCCACCTGAGATTGGGACATGTGCCGCAGTGCCTCGGCTACGCCCACATGAGACTGGGACATGTCCCGCAGTGCCTCGGCTACGCCCACATGAGATTGGGACATGTCCCGCAGTGCCTCGGCTACGCCCACATGAGATTGGGACATGTCCCGCAGTGCCTCGGCTACGCCCACATGAGATTGGGACATGTCCCGCAGTGCCTTGGCTACACCCACCTGAGATTGGGACATGTGCCGCAGTGCCTCGGCTACGCCCACATGAGACTGGGAAACCACCCACGGTGACCGGGACATGCTCCGCAGCGCATCATCAAGGTACACCTGGTATTGGGTCACATTTCCAGCAACTGGGACATGCTGTCGAGGCGCTCAGCCATGGCCGTGGACACCTCCACTCATGTTGCCAACGTCATGCACCAGGTTCTGCACTGCGGGCGCCTCCCTAGCAGTGTTGACCTCGGTGCCACACATTGCCGGCATCATATCCTGGCCCTGTAGCCTCTGGGGCTCCTCCAATCAGCTACAGGTCTGATGAAGTGTCGCTGGCATCCCCCTCGAATTATCACGGCCGCACCCTATTGGCTGCATCAGCTCCAGGTAAACCCATTCCAGAGGCCCAGCACCTGACTGGGACCCAGCTGGGTCCTGGGATCCAGCAGACCTCTGACTTGCTGTCTCAGTTGGGCATTCTTGCCTCCACCTGATGTACATCGGCAACTGTGCGGTGCTCACCAGACTGTACTGCAGAAGCCTGACCACTACCAAGGTATATGTCTCTGCGCTGGTGGAGGGTGGGGATGATAGCTGTTCCACAAATACGGTGGTGTCCTCAGAGCTCCCCTCCGAGGTGTTCTCATGGGAGGCAGGCAGGGGAGACCAAGATGGGCCAGCACCAATTAGCATGTGGTCAGTGGGAGGGATGGGTCGGTCTGTATGGCCGTAACAACTTACGTGTGGCAGGTCATCTGGGTGGGGGACAATGGACCTTCACCTCTGCTCCGCGCGCCAACCTATACATCAGTGACAGGTCTGTCCTCTGCCCCTCCCGCGACCTCCAGTGCCTGTTCCTTGTAGGGGTTAAGGACTCTGATGTCTGGCACCCCGGCACCCATCTAGGCCCTCTCCTGTCTGTTGTGGGCCAACGTTTCCTGCAAGGACACAGAGGGGGCATCGTGAGCCACATTCGATGTTCACCACAGGGGTGTGGGCATGGGTGGGGAGGGCGTATGCTGGGGATGGAGAGTATGGGGGAATGTGTAGACAGGGGATGGGGTGGATGTGGGAATGAGGGTTATATGAGGATGGGAGGTATTGGGATGGGCCTGCGTCCAACAATCTGCCCAGGTCGGCAACCCTGAATCGTGTGGGTGGGTCACCTCGGTGGCATGGCAGTGAGCTGTGGGGGGTTGGCTGTGCAAAAGCGGTTTAAGTGCTGCTCTCCCTTGTTAGCAGGGGGCTGGCGATCGCGGCCCTGGCGAATCAGCCGGCGGGACAATCATTTGTGGTGTGAAGCCCATGGAGCCTCGTTCAGTGGTCCAATTAACATTTTATTGTGGTGATGGCCTTGCCAGTCCGAGCGTCGGGAAGCTCGTGGCAGTTCCCACTTTGAAAACCTTTTGTTAAATTGCGATCTTTGTGTCACCAACATACCAGCGTTGTATAAAAGCTTTGGAGAGGCTGCAAAGAACACTCAGCGTACCTACTCAGGTTTGTATGTGGAGTGGTAGGTGGGAGGAAGGGACTTCTCTTGTTGACATGCACTCTGTACCCGATTGAGGGACCTGACATTGGGAAGGGGAGTGGTGCTGAAAGGCACTCCCTACCCTTTCCATATTCCCCACCCCCTCATTAGTGATCCCCTCCCCATGACCTGCAGCTGCCCTCACTGGTCTGTGTTCTGTGATCCTGAGTTAATCCTCTGCGTGGGCCTTGGGGCACTACCAGCAGCAACCACCGGTCCTGGTGGTGCTGTTGGCAATGGACGGCTGGTAGCCTCTAATTGGCTGGCAGCTCTCAGTGGTGACACTGCGCCACTGTCTTGATGTCTCAGTTATAACTCCAGCTGCTGGATGGTTTTCCCAATGAGCCTCATCGATCTTAGTTTTGTTAAGGTTTCTTGATGCCAAGTCCAGTCAAATTCTGCCTTGATGCTGAGTGCACCCCTCCTCTGGATCTACTGATGGACCAAGATCTAGAGCTGAATGGATCTAGTGAAACCCAAACTGATCATTGGAACGTTCTTAGTGAGTCGATGTCAGCTGATGGCAGTATCGATAACTCATTCTATCATTTTGTCCATGATTACATGAAGGACAGCAATCGGTTGAATTAAATCTGTTCCTTTTGTGGGTAGGATATAACTGAGCAATTTTCCACATTTTTGGGAGATGCCAATGTCAGAGCTGTATTAGAACAGTATTGGAGTCCAGTTGGTTCTGATGTGCAGATTGTCCACACAATAACCAGGATGTCGCTGTATCATTCACACCCTTTGTTGTCACCTGTGCACTCAACTATTTCTTAATGTCATGTAAACTCATTGGCTGGAAAATATCATGATAGGAGGACTGCCAGAAAAATGCCAAAATTGAATCATAATCTTAGCATTTTTGGCTGAATACATCAACACGTCTTATGTTTTATGGTTCAGCCTTGTCCACAGTGGTTAGCACTGTTGCTTCACAGCGCCAGGGAATCGGGTTCGATTCCTGGCTTGGGTCACTGTCTGTGCGGAGTCTGCACGTTCTCCCTGTGTCTGTGTGGGTTTCCTCCGGGCGCTCCGGTTTCCTCCCACAAGTCCTGAAAGACATGCTTGTTAGGTGAATTGGACATTCTGAATTCTCCCTCTGTGTATCTGAACAGGCGCCTGAGTGTGGCGACTGGGGGATTTTCACAGTAACTTTATTGCAGTGTTAATGTAAGCCTACTTGTGACACTAATAAAGATGATGGTTATCTAGCACTCATATGCCAGGCCACAATACTTGAAGATGGGGATGTTCAGCTTGTTGCCTGATTGTGCACCTAACAATACGTTTTCATGTTTTATAGCGCTGTCCCTTGATTTTTCTCTGCCTATTCACTCAAGTAACCCATCCACCCAAATAGAACCTATTTGTCACCTCAATCATATAATAATAATAATTGTCAACATTATAAAGACCTCAATCATATAACGGTCTACCAGTTAATTTTAAACAATTTAAAATTAATGGATTAATCTGCTTCTAGTAAACTATTAAGCAAATGAATTCGATCAAAATACATTAACTTGCTTACATGCTGATATTGAATATTATGATTTCACCCCAAATATTTTCATAGATTTACAGTAAAGTGCTATCAATGTTGCACTAGTTCTCTGAAACAGACAGAAATTGAACTACTTCTGAGCATTCATGCACAGAGCGAAGGTCGAGGGGAAGGTAGAGCCTACCATTTTAATGCCGGCATTTTTATGTGGACTGGCGAAAGGAAAGTAGTTGTCTGTTTTTTATAAAGGGAACAAAACATCTGGTGAGCACTGAAAATAGCATCTTGTGCAGTCAGAGGTTAATTAAGGTCGAATGAGTTTATTTTCTGTTGTTGATTGTAGTTCCACTAGAAATAAAACATTGCTTCTCTTCGAACTCACATAGGTGATGTAAAACCCTGCTCTTTGGTACAAACTTTATTCAGTTTGAACACATTGCTTGATAACTTGTAGTTGGTTCCAATATTTTCCTAATTTTTTGTGGTGAATCTCCTCTTATACTTCTTTGAATTATATTTTTAAACATCTGACTGGAATTGTTATAAAAATCATGAATGATCCTTAAAGATGCTTGAGACAAAGCCAATGGCCCCCAAGGCAGTTTCAAAAAGTTATCAGCTTGTTTTGATTACCAGATGGTGTAGAGTGGAATCCAGCAATTTTGGTCTGGCAGTATTATTGGGCGACAATTCCCAAAAGTGGCAATAGAAACATAGAGAAAATGTTGATACGGAAGGGGGATTTAGCCTGTTGTGCCTGTGGTGTAATACCTGTGTTTTCTTTCTTGGGAGCTGCAGGAGGAAGTTAGGGAAAGGGTATTTTTGAGGCAAAAACTATCTGCTTGGTCTGTTAAATATGGATAACCCAGGTGCTGGTTAGAGACCTATTTTTAAATTAAGAACCAATCTATTGTGAAGTGAGGAAAAGATAAACCTGGGACCATTAAATATGAAAGCAAGTAAGTCATGTTGAATTGTACAAAACACTGGTTAAGGTAAGTCCGAGCATTGAATGCAGTTCTGCCACTGCATGGTAGGAAAGCTATTGGAGCCAAGGAATGGGTGAAGCAAAGATTCATGAGATTGATACCAGGAATGAGAAGTTTCAGTTGTGAAGAAAGGTTTGAAAAACTTAGAAGCAGAGTACTGTGGGATGCAAAAGATCTGAAATAAAACAGAAATGTGAAAAAAACATCCGCATGTTAGGTAGCATTTGTGGAGAAAAACAGAGTTAATGCTTTATGCCCTTGATCTTTCATCAGAACAGTTAAGACCATTTACTGTCTGCCTTAACTCTCTTCGAGAAAGTAGTGGTGAGCTGTCTTCTTGTACTACTGCAGTCTGTGCATTGTAGGTACACTAAACAGTACTGTCAAATAGGAAGTTCCAGGATTTTGACCCAGCAACTATCAAGGAACAGCAATATGTTTCCAAGTCTGGATAATGTGTCATTTGGAGCAGAACTTTGAGGTGGTGGTGACCCCATGTTCCTCCTACCCTTGCTGTAAGTACTGGAGAATGTGGGTTTGGAAGTACCTTTGAGCAAAAATCATTCCTTTGAAAAACAAAAATGCGTTGAGAAAGTTCCATCTGTTGTTTACTACGGATAGCAATAGATTAAAATAGAAAGTTTTTAACATTGCAAGAATATAGTAAGTTTGAGGATTGGGGATGCTTTAGAAATCAGTGAAGGTCCACCAAGAACTTGGTAGAAAGTGTAAAATAGAGTATGAAAGTAAACTAGCCAGGAATATAAAAACATAGTTTAAGAGATTTTATAAATACATAAAAAGGAAGAGAGTAACTAAAGTAAACATTGGTGCCTTAGAAGAAGAAACAGGAGAAATTATAATGGGTAATGAGTAAATGGCAGAAAGGTTGAATATAGTGTTTGTGTCTGTCTTTACAGTAGAAGACACAAGCTACATGCCAGAAATAGTAACCTAAGGATTATTAACACTGAAGAAAATATGGTTGTTAATATCAGCAGAGGAAAAGTACCAAATAAACTGAGGAAAAGTACCACATAAACTGAAAGGACAGCAGAGATAGTGCATGCTATGATTTATATGCTATGCTGGCTATGATTTTCCAGAAGTTCCTACATTCTGGAATGGTTCCGGAAGATTGGATGGAAGCACAACCAGTACCATCTAGAAGGACAAGAGCAGCAAATACCTGGGAACCCCACCACCTGGATGTTCCCCTCCAAATCACTCACCATCCTGACTTTGAAATATATCGCCGTTCCTTCACTGTCGCTGGGTCAAATTCCTGGAACTCCCGCCCTAACAGCACAATGGCTGTACTTACACCTCAAGGACTTCAGAGGTTCAAGAAGGCAATTCATTACCACCTCCTGAAGAGCAACTAGGGATGGGCAACAAATGCTAGCCTAACCAGCGACGCCCACATCCCGTAAATGAATTTTTAAAAAAAATTAGCATCTCTATTCAAGAAAGGAGACAGGCAGAAAACAGGGAACAACAGGGAAGTTAGCCTGGCATTAGTCATTAGGAAAGTGCTGGAATCTATTATTAAGGGAGTCTTAGCAATGCACTTAGAAAAGCATAATAAGATTAGAACAAGTCATGATGGTTGTATGAAAGAGAAATTCTGTTTGACAAATTTATTCATGTTTTGAGGATGTAACAGGTAAGGTAGATTAGGGTGAACAAGTAGATGTACTTACTTGGATTTCTAAAGGCATTTGATAAGGTATCGCAAAAAAGGTAAATATACAAGGTAAGGGATCACGGAATTGAGGGTGATATATTAGCGTGGCTACAGGATTCAGTTGAAGATAGGAAGCAGATAGTAGAGATAAATGGGGCATTTTCAAGTTGCAGGCTATGATTAGTGGAGTGCCGCAGTGATCAGTGCTTGGGACTCAGCTTTTTACAATCTATATAAATGAATTTGACAAAGATACTGAAAGTAATGCATTTACGTTTGCTGCCAATGAAAACCTCGATGGGAATGTACGCGGTGAAGAGGACACAAGGAGGCTGCAGAGTTACAGACAGGTTAAGTGAGAAGACAATAAGGTCACAGATGGAGTATAAGATGGGGAAGTGGAAGGTTATTCACTTTGGTTGTAAGAATAGAAAAGCAAAATTTTAAAAACAAGATGTGAAACTTGTAAATCTTGATGTTCAGACAGATTTGTGTATACTTATATACAAGGAACACAAAACATTAGCCATGCAGGAACAGCAATTAGGAAAGCAAATGGCATGTTGGCTTTTATTGCAAGGGAACTGGAGTACAAGAATAAAAAAGTTTTACTACAATTGGGATGTTGGTTAGATCACACCTAGAATCTATAGTTAAGGAAGGATATGCTTGCATTGCAAGCAGTACAACAAAGATTCACAAAATTAGTCCCTGTGATTGGAGAATTGTTCTATTGTGACAGGATGAGTAAATTGGATCTAAATTCTCTGGAGTTTAGAAGAATGAGAGGTGATCTTATTGAAATATTCAAGATTGTGAAAGGGCTTGACAGGGTAGCTGCTGAGAGGTTGTCTGTCCTTGAGTTTTATTTATTGCTTCACAGGTGTCGTTGGCTAGGCCAGCTTTTGTTGCCCAGTTCTGATTTCCAATGAGAAGTTGATGGTGGACCCCCTTCTTGACCCGCAGCAGTCCATGTGGTGCAGGTACACCCACCGTGCTGTTAAGAAGGGAGTTGAAGGATTTGACTCAGTGGCAATGAAGGAATGTAAATGTAGCTCAAAGTCAGGATAGTGTGTGACTTGGAAGGGAACTTGCAGATGGTGATGTTTCCATGCATGCTCATCTGGTCACCAGTTTGGACGGTGTTGTTGAAAGAGCCTTGGTGAGTGCTGCAGTATATCTTGTCGATGGTACACACTGCTGCCACTATGTGTTGGCATTGGAGGGAGTGAATACTTAATGTGGTGAATGGGGTGCTAATCATTTTTTTAAAAGTTAGAATACCAAATCATTTTTTTCCAATTGAGGGGCAATTTAACGTGGCCAAGCCACCTACCCTTCACATCTTTTGGGTTGTGGGCGCGAAACCAACGCAGGGAGAATGTGCAAACTCGACGCGGACAGTGACCCAGAGCCGGGATCGAACCTCGGACCTTGGCGTCGTGAGGCCACAATGCTAACCACTGTGCCACCGTGCTGCCCTAAATGGGGTGCTAATCACCGAGGTCCCAGTTTCGGTCCCGGATCTGGGTCATTGTCCGTGTGGAGTTTGCACATTCTCCCCGTGTTTGCATGGGTTTCGCCCCAGCAACCCAAAGATGTGCAAGGTAGGTGGATTGAACATGCAAAATTGTGCCTTAATTGGAAAAAATGAATTGGGTACTCTAAATTTTTAAAAAACTATAGGCCGGTGAGCTGTAGTGGGGAAAATGTTTGAATCTATCAACAGGAAGAAATAGCGAGACATCTGGATAGAAATGTTCTCATTGGGCAGACACAGCATGGGTTCATGAAAGGCAGATCATATTTAACTAATTTACTGGAATTATGTGAGATTATTATGAGCATGGTGGACAAAAGGGAACTGGTGGATGCAGTGTATCTGGATTTCCAGAAGGCATTCAACAAGGTGCCGCACAAAAGGCTGCTGCGTAACCTAAAGATGCATGGTGTTACGGCTAATTTTTTAGCATGAATATAGGATTGGTTAACTAACAGAAAGCAAAGAATGGGGATAAATGGTTGTTTTTCTGGTTGGTGATCAGTAGCTAGTGGTGTGTCTCAGGGATCAGTGTTGGGACTGCAATTGTTCACAATTTACATAGATGATTTGGAGTTGGGGACTAAGTGTAATGTGTCAAAGTTCGCAGATTACACTAAGGTAGAGCAGAGGACACTGAACGTATGCAGAGGGCCCTGCTACAGAGCAGAGGCAGCAGGGGGGATTGGCATTGCCGAACTTGCTTCATTATTATTGGGTAGCGAATGTGGACAAGGTGCGGCAGTGGTGGGAAGGAGAAGAAGCAGAGTGGGTTAGGATGGAGGAGGAATCTCGTAAGGGGTCTAGTCTGAGGGCTATGAGTGCGGCATGTGGTGCAGTGGTTAGGACTGGGACTGCGGCGCTGAGGACACGGGTTCGAATCCTGGCCCTGGGCGACTGTCCGTGTGCAGGTTAGGTGGATTGGCCATGTTAAATTGCCCCTTAATTAGAAAAAAAAATAATTGCGTTCTCTAAATTTATTTGAAAAAAATAGTTTGAGGGCTGCGGTGACGACAGCGTTGTGAAGAAATGGAATCAGTTGAGGAGGCATTTTAGGATAGAAGGAATGTCGGTTCTAACGCCGCTGTGCGAGAATCATGGGTTTGAGCCGGAGGGGATGGATAGTGTATACAGGAGGTAGAGGGAAGTGGGGCTGGTCAAGGTGAGGGATCTGTATTTGGAGGAAGAATTTGTCAGTCTGGAGGAGCTAAGGGAGAGGGTAGAGCTGCCGAGGGGGAGTGAGTTCAGGTATCTGCAGGTTAAGGACTTTTTGCGAAAGGTCTGGAGGGGGTTCCCTAGGTTGCCAGGATACATCCTGCTGGAGTGAATGCTGCTTCCGGATGTGGAAGGGGAGGGAAGAATTGGGGATATATACAAGTGGCTGGGGGAGCAGGAGGCGAGCGGGTGGTGAAGGTCAAAGAGAAATGGGAGGCGGAGTTGAGATGGGAGATCAATTGGGGAGTATGGAGTGAGGCACTGTGAAGGGTAAACGGGACCTCCTCTTGTACAAGGATGACCCTGATACAGTTTAAGGTGGTGCACAGGGTGCATATGACTCGGGCGAAAATGAGTGGTTTCTTTCAGGGGGTAGCAGATGAGTGTGAGATGTGTGGGCAGGGGCCAGTGAATCACATGCACATGTTTCAGGGTTGTGAAAAATTGGGAAGATTCTGGGCGGGAGTGTTTGCGGTCTTAGCCAGGATAGTATGACTTGCTGCGATTAGAGAAGATAAAGTATGAGTTAATGGGCTCTTCAGGGGTGTTTGAGGAAAGGTGGGGGATGTTTGTGACTGTGTTTGAGGGGCTGTTCTTCACGGGGGAGGGGGTGGAAATGGGGGGAAATCTGTACAGACTGTATAGTTGATTGCTGGAAAGTATGTTTCCCGGGGTGTTTATTTACTGTAACCTGTTTTGCTACATGCTTGTAATAAAGTACATTTTTTTTAAAAAGGAAGTCTGCAGACGGATATAGTTAGTTTAAGTGAGTGGGCAAGGGTCTGGCAGATGGAGTATAATATTGGTAAATGTGAGTTCATCCATTTTGGTAGGTATAAGAGCAAAATGGACTGGGCGAGATTCTCCGCAGAGAACCGTAAAGGCTGCTGTGGGACAGGCCATGACCCACGGCAGCCTTCACGCCCACTTCTGGGGCCGATTCTCCCCCCCTGGGCGGGGCTAGGAGCGCGGCCCCGTGCGTCACGGCGGCGCGGCCTTGACGACGGTCGTCAAGGTCGCACGCCAAGCGTCATGCCGGCTGACACGGCCGATGACGTCATGCGCGGTTGGCGTCTTTTCCCTCAGCCGCCCCGCAAGACGTGGCGGCTTTATCTTGCGGGGCGGCGGAGGGAAAAGAGTGCGTCCTTGGCACGGCCGTGGTACTGCCGTGGTACTGCCGTGCCAATCGGACCCCCAGATGCCCCAAACGGGCATCTGGCGCCCGTTTCACGACGGCAGCAAGCAGGTGTGTTTGCTGCCGTGTTGAAACGGGCGTGAAGGCTCGGCCCATTGGCCTCGGAGAATCGCTGCTTGCCTTTGTTTGCGGCGAGCAGCGATTCGTGGCGTGGGTCGGGCGTGGAGGGGGCGAATAGCGGGAGGGCGTGGAAAATGTCAGGAGGCCCTCCCGCTATTCTCCCACCCGGCGTGCCCACTATTATTTAAATTGCAGCATGCTGCTGTGCAGAGGGACCTGGGCGTCCTTTTGCATGAATCACAAAAAGTTAGTTTGCAGGTGCAGCAGGTAATTAAGAAGGCAAATGGAATGTTGTCCTTCAATGCCAGAGGGATGGATTTTAAAAACAGGGAGGTTATGTTGCAGTTGTATAGGGTGCTGGTGAGGCCACACCTGCAGTGCTGTGCACAGTTTTGGTCTCCTTACTTCAGAAAGGATGTACTGGCCGGGGGGGGGGGGGGGGGGGGGGGGGGGGGGGGGGGGGGGGGGGGGTCGGGGGGGGGGGGGGAGGGGGCAGAGGAGATTCACTAGGTTGATTCCGGAGTTGAGAGGATTGGCTTATGAGGAGAGACTTTAGGACAATGAGGGGGGATCTTATAGAAGCATATACAACTATAAGATAGAAGCATAGAGGTTGTTTCCACTGGCAGGTGAAACTAGAACAAAGGGTCATAGCCTCAAAATAAGGGGGAGCAGATTTAGGACTGAGTTGAGCAGGAACTTCTTCACCCAAAGGGTTGTGAATCTGTGGAACTCTCAGACCAGTGAAGCAGTTGAGGCTACCTCATTAAATGTGTTTTAGGCAAAGATATATAGATTTCTGAACAGTAAAGGAATTAAGGGTTATGGTGAACAGGCAGGTAAGAGGAACTGAGTCCACAAAAAGACAAATCATGAACTTATTGAATGATGGAGCAGGCTCGAGGGGCCAGATGGCCTACTGCTGCCCCTAGTTCTTATGTTAGACAACTGAATTGCCAACTCGGCCATTGAACAAGCAAGAATGTTGCTGTGGGTCTGGAGTCACATCTTGGTCAGATCAGAACAGGTAAAAGTAGCAGATTTCCTTCCATAAAGGACATTAGTGAACCAGATGTGTTTTTATGACAATCAATGATAGTTTCATGACCAATGGCACTAGCTTTTAATTGTAAATTAATTAATTAATTGAATTTACATTTCACCAAGGTACTGAGGTGGGATTTGAATCCATGTGTCCAGTGCATTAGTCTGGGCCTTTGGATCACGAGTCCAATGATGTTTACATATATGCCTGGCTCAGGAATCTAGATCTAGTTTCAGGATATAGATCAAATCATTTACAGCTGAGATGAAGGGAAATTTCTTCACTCAAAGGACAGTAAGTCTTCGGTATTCTCTAGTTCAGAGAGTTTGGATGCACCAACGTTGAATGCATTTTAGACTAGGATAGACAGATTCTTGGTTTCATGGGGAATAAAGGGATGTGGCGAGTGATTGGAAAAGTGGAGTTAAAGCCCCAAATCAGCCAGGAATATATTGAACAATAGAGCTGGCTCGATGGGCCATACGGTCTCCTTCCATTGCGACTTCACACGTTCTTTTGGAAACCTTGATGGGTTTCTGTAGTGCATCTTGCAAATGATACATATTGCAGCCATAAAGTACCAGTGTTGGAGGGAGGGACTGTGGCTGGTGTACTAGACTGCTCTGACGTGCTTTGTCCCTCAATGTGCTTGAATGTTGTTGGAGCTGCATTTGTCCAGGTCAATTGAGAAAATTCCAACAATTTTAATTTGTAAATGATGGAAAGGCTTTGGGGAGTCAGATGGTGAGTTACTTGTTGTACAATATCCAATACCTGACCGCCTCTTGTAGCCATAATATTTTGGTCCAGTTAAGTTTCTAGTCAGGTTTGACACCAAAGTTTTCAGAGTGGGAGCTTCATCAATGGTAATCCCACTGACTGTCAAGGGGACGCAGTTAAACTCTGCTTTTTTGGAGATAGTCATTACCTGCGAGCACACACTGGTGTTAAAGGCCAATGTTTCTCTCTGCCTGATCTAAATTTAAAAAACCTAAGTATCATAGAGTCCCCATGACTTCCAGAGTACTTGCTCGCTTATTTTACCATCCCATTATGATTAACAGTGTTGAGGGTGATGGCTTCAACACAATTGTTTAATATTTACATGCAAATACCAATTTTCATATTTTACAGTCACAATTTACTAATTTTACAACAGTGAATGCCTTTGCCCCGGTAGTGTCACCAAACCACAATCTTTGAGGGAAAACAATTCAAGAAAAAGCAAATCTTTGATACACCTGAACCAACTGTTAACATCCTTATGTGCATGATATTTTCATGGTGATGTCAAGTTTTGTGATGCGTATTCAAATTTTTAAGGAAAATTTGGTTAAAATGACATAATAATTACAAAAAACAGTAAGTATAATTAATATTAAGAGCTTTAACCAATTTCAATAAAATAGCACAATGTTGCTACTCAAAGTGGATCTGTGAAAGAATGCAACAAAATGGCAGAACATCTGTAGGCACATTGAAAACCTGCAATTGTGCTGACAGTTTAGAAATATGCCCACATTATTTACATCGCCAAAATTATATACTGTTTCTTTCAATGATTCCAAAGATGTAGACAAAGCTAAAACAAACATTTAATTTGCTGTTTGATCTTTTTTGCCAAAAATGCTGTTGTGTGCAAAAATGATAATTATAGAGATTCCCTGAGGGTGTCTGAGGGCAGGAAGCACAAATAGAGCACGAGAATATATACATAGAGATATGGGGAACTGAACTGTATCAATTTACTTAGATGGGCCTAAATATCCACTGCTATCGAGGCAGAAGCCCACCATAATATTGGCTGGAATCTACCAGGAAGACCACAAATCTGACCGCATGTCTTACACCAGGGAATCATATAGAATTGTGTGGAATGCAGCCTCTACTTCCACAAGACCATTATTCCAGCAGAACAGTGAATTTTCTATGTTGGTAGTTTCCGTGCTGCAGCTGAGGGCAGTGTTGGCAGAAGTAGCAGCTGGAAACTCGAGTGGGCTTGTGTGGAATGACAGGCTAGGATTAGGGTTTGCAGAGCGTGCAGATCATGCACCAGCCATCTCACAACCCATCAAACCAAAGTGGAAGCAAGTCATCCTGGATCCCAAAGAAAAATCTGCAGTATCACAGATCAGGGATGGAAATAGTAGCTTTAAAAACAAAAAAAGGAATCTCCTTTCACGCAGAACCATTTCTGAGACAAGAACTAGTGCCATCCCCAGCCTGGCAAACTTCAGTCAACAGTAGGGGGGCATGGTAGCACCGTGGTTAGCACAGTTACTTCACAGCTCCAGGGTCCCAGGTTCGATTCTCGGCTTGGGTCAATGTGTGTGGAGTCTGCATGTTCTCCCCGTGTCTGCGTGGGTTTCCTCCGGGTACTCCGGTTTCCTCCCACAGTCCAAAGATGTGCAGGTTAGGTGGATTGGCATTGCTAAATTGCCCTTAGTGTCCAAAAAGGTTAGGTGGGGTTACTGGTTAGGGAGGAGGTGTGGGCTTAGGTAGGGTGTTCTTTACAAGGGCCGGTGCAGACTTGATGGGCCGAATGGCCTCCTTCTGCACTGTAAATTCTATGATCTATGATTGCCAGCCTCTTCAGTGGAGACTGCAATGTAGAGAAACCCTGAATCTTCCAAAGGCTTACCCGATCCAGCAATCTCCACAGACCGAGTAACTTTGATGAGGCCAGGCTGTGGAGACTATGGCTGGGTATATCCCAGCGCTCAAATTGTTCCTCTGGATTATCTAAGCCAACTCGGTTCGAAATCATAGAACATTTGTTTACAGGGTTGGCCCACAGACACAGAGGGTGTGATTCTCCCAACGGGAGACTAAGGGCGCGATTCTCCCAAACAGGGAGAAATCGTAAGGCTGGCGTCAAAAACGGGCGGGTTTGACGCCAGCCTCCCCCCCCCCCCCCCCCCCCCCGACCGGGAACCGATTCTGGTCCCCGGTCGGGGCTAGCATGCCGCGGCCGTGAACTCCGGCATTGCGGGCTTAACGAATTTCGTTAAGCCCGCTTGCAAGAGTTTGCGACGGCTGACGCATCACATGACGTCAGCCGCGCATGCGCGGATTGGAAGACTCCAACCCGCGCATGCGCGGATGACGTCATTGCGCATTTGCGCGAAACCCGCGCATGCGCGGGCCGGGATGCCCCTCAGCCGCCCCGTGAATGGATACAGCAGGGCGGCGGAAGGACAAAGAGTGCGCTGGAATCGGACCCGCTGCCCGCGATCGGTGCTCACCGATCGCGGGCCCATGGCACCCTTGGCACGGCCGTGGTACTGCCGTGCCAATCGGTGCCATGGTTGCCAAGATCCGAACTTTACGGCCGTTTTTACGAACGGCCAGACCAGGTGTGTTTGCCGTTCGTAAAGGGCCATAAAGGGCTTGGACTTCGGCCCATCGGCCAGCTGAAAATCGCTGCTGGCCGTAAAAAAACGGCGGCAGCGATTCGTGTCGGGAGTCGGGCGTGGGGGGGGGGGGGAGAATAGCGGGAGGGCGTCAGGCTAGCGTGGCCGTAAAAATTTACGACCCCCGCTATTCTCCGCACCGTCGTGAGTGCGGAGAATTGCGCCCTAAGTGCTGACGCCGGAGTGAAAACCGGAGTGTTTCACGCCGGCGTCGGAGGCCGCTCCTCGCCCCCTATTATCCCACCCCCAGGGGGCTAGGAGCGGCACTGCGTCAATTTTGCACGCCGGGCCTTGGCGCCCGCGTCAAAGCGGCGCCGCCTAAATGAAGCGGCCGGCGGCGCCTAAATGATGCCACCCACGCATGCGCGGTTGCCGTCCTCCCCGCAGGCGCCACGCAAGACATGGAGGTGTGATCTTGCAGCGCGGTGGAGGGAAAAGAGTGCGTCTTTTAGAGACGCCGGCCCGCCGATCGGTGGGCACCGATCGCGGGCCAGACCCCCACTGAGCATCCCCCTGGTGCTCGATCCTCCCTCCCCTGCACACGCAGCGTTCTCGCACTGTTCACGCTGGCAGCGACCAGGTGTGGTTGGTGCCAGCGTGAACTGGTCGTATTGGGCAGGCCGCTCGGCCCATCCGGGCCAGAGAATCGGCGTTCGACCGTTAGAAACGGCGAGCGCCGATTCTTGGAGCGGCCTGTCGTAAAACGCGGCACGCCGTTTTGGGGGGGGGGGTGGAAGAATCGCGTGCGGGTACCAGGGCGGCGTGGCGGGAATCGCCCGGCACTCCCACAATTCTCCCACCCGGCATGGGGGTCGGAGAATCGCGCCCAGAATGTGTGAAGAGAGGCTGGGAAATTGGGTGATGACTCCCTTTAAGGAGTGCTTTGGGCGAAATTCTCTGACCCCCAGCAGGGTCGGAGAATCGCCCGGGGCCGCCGAAAATCCCGCCCCCGCCATGTCCAGAATTTTCCTACCCGCAAAAAGTTGGCGTGCCGCCAATCCCGCCTCCGCCTCGGAGAATGGCGGGGCTGGCGGGAGACTACGGGTTTCTGTGCTGCCGTTATTCTCCGGCCCGGTTGGGAGGAAGTCCCGCCGCTCAGAGGCCTCTCCCACCGCCGTGGTTTGAACCACCTCTGTGCCAGCGGGATCGGCGGCGCGAGCGGGCCCTCGGGGTCCTGGGGGGGGGGGCGTGGGGCGATCGGACCCCAGGGGGTGCCCCCATGGTGGCCAGGCCCGCAATCGGGGCCCACCGATCGGCGGGCCAGTGCCGTGGGGGCACTCATTTTCTTCTGCCGCCGCCACGGCCTCCACCATGGCGGAGGCGGAAGAGAATCCCCCAGCGCACATGCGCCGGTGGTGGCGTCAGCGGCAGCTGACGCACCGGCGCATGCGTGAACCGGCGAAGGCCTTTCGGCCTGCCCCGGCGCCGGGCGGCGGGCATCAAAGGCCGTTGTTGCCGCCAGTCGGTGTGGTGCCAACCGCTCCGGCGCGGGCCTAGCCCTCAATGAGCACCTTTGGGGAGGCCCGACGCCAGAGTGGTTGGCTCCACTCCGCTACGCCGGGACCCCCCGCCCCGCCGGGTAGGGGAGAATTACGCCCCTTATTTGTGCAAAATGTAATCTTCTGCCTGACTTCTCATTTTAATATGAAATTAGATACCTCTGTTGTTGGTAACAATCAGCTGTCTGTACAAACACAACCAATTCCTTCTCCAATCCAAAATCTCCTTGCCAATTTGACCTTGGCAGATGAAAAAGCTGGCTAACTTGCTGTGGCTGATTCTTGAGGCTGGAAAATTCCCAGGCTCTCTGATGTTGCGACCAGGTTCACCTTTTTATGTCACATTCCCCATCACGAATCGCACATCTCTCTTACAAAGGTGTGCCGGAGAGAACCAAACAAAGTGACCTCTCCTTCATCATAGAACATAGAACATAGAATGATACAGCGCAGTACAGGCCCTTCGGCCCACGATGTTGCACCGACATGGGAAGTCAAAAACTAAAGGCCATCTAACCTACACTATGCCATTATCATCCATGTGCTTATCCAATAAACTTTTAAATGCCCTCAATGTTGTCGAGTTCACTACTGTTGCAGGTAGGGCATTCCACGGCCTCACCACTCTTTGTGTAAAAAACCTACCACTGACGTCTGTCCTATATCTATTACCCCTCAATTTAAGGCTATGTCCCCTCGTGCTAGCCACCTCCATCCGCGGGAGAAGGCTCTCACTGTCCACCCTATCTAACCCTCTGATCATTTTGTATGCCTCTATTAAGTCACCTCTTAACCTTCTTCTCTCTAACGAGAACAACCTCAAGTCCATCAGCCTTTCCTCATAAGATTTTCCCTCCATACCAGGCAACATCCTGGTAAATCTCCTCTGCACCCGTTCCAAAGCTTCCACGTCCTTCCTATAATGAGGCGACCAGAACTGTACGCAATACTCCAAATGCGGCCGTACCAGAGTTTTGTACAGCTGCAACATGTCCTCATGCCTCCGGAACTCAATCCCTCTACCAATAAAGGCCAACACACCATAGGCCTTCTTCACAACCCTATCAACCTGGGTGGCAACTTTCAGGGATCTATGTACATGGACACCGAGATCCCTCTGCTCATCCACACTGCCAAGAATTTTACCATTAGCCAAATATTCCGCATTCCTGTTTTTCTTTCCAAAGTGAATCACCTCACACTTCTCTACATTAAACTCAATTTGCCACCTCTCAGCCCAGCTCTGCAGCTTATCTATGTCCCTGTGTAACCTGCAACATCCTTCCACACTGTCTACAACTCCACCGACTTTAGTGTCGTCTGCAAATTTACTCACCCAACCTTCTGTGCCCTCCTCTAGGTTATTTATAAAAATGACAAACAGCAACGGCCCCAGAACAGATCCTTGTGGTACGCCACTCGTAACTGAACTCCATTCTGAACATTTGCCATCAACCACCACCCTCTGTCTTCTTTCAACTAGCCAATTTCTGATCCACATCTCTAAATCACCCTCAATCCCCAGCCTCCGTATTTTCTGCAATAGACGACCGTGGGGAACCTTATCAAACGCTTTACTGAAATCCATATACACCACATCACACCACATCATTTATGTTTGAACAATTCTATAGCTGTAACATTGATGGAGGTGTTTGCCAATGTTGCCGATCTGTTAGCTGAATGAAAGAAACATTTGATACCTTTCCCCATAAACATCTACCTGCCTTCAGTATCTGGGGGAATTTTAACATGAAGGAATGAGTGGTTTTGGGATGTGTTGGGGCTTAAAAACCAATGAAATTGCCAGTGCATTGGGAGGACAGCTCTAACCCACTGACTTCCACAATTGAATTGACCATATTAGGTTACGTGCATGAGAGGAGGGTTGTCAATCATCATACGTAAATCACTCAATTAGAGTGACATTTACATAGATTTTTGAGTTGCATGTCAGACCTATAGGTTTCTTGGTCTTCCTGAAACCAACCAAGACAAGATCACAGCATTAACTGAGGAATTCAATCCATCTTATTTAAATATGGTAATAAATACTCAGTACTCAGAGCTGCTTTCTTACTTGTGAGAGAGATTTGTTCTATCACATTAGGATGGACCTCAGATGAAATGTAATATTACCAGTGTCGCAGCCTGCTGGGAATAGATCCTAGCTAGACAGGAGAGAAGACAGCAGCAAAGCAGCTTGGAGGAAGCCATACCCATAAAGCAAGGCAGACGCACAGCTTTCTTGATATATGTGATCAACATTGTTGTAGGAGGCTCAGGTGGTCATGCCAGGTCGTGCAGTCTCCTGGAAGAATTCTAACAACATAGTGGCTACACCAATGGTTGTCAATGTTGGCATTGGCTTCAACATTTTAGTCGCCAGGTCTTCCAGGGCTCTGCTGGAAATATATGATCTCCCATTTTGTCACCCACGAATCATTAAAAAGTGACCGGTGGCTTATTTCCTAACTAGCAATTATGTCAACTTGTTTTGCGATTATGTAAACCAGCATGAGTTTGCCTCTCTGGCTGGATTTACACAGGTTGAGGGTGTCATTGACTGCACACTTTTGGCGATCATGGCACCTCACATTAACCAGGAATATTTGTGAACTGTGAGGACCTTAACTGTATCAATGTGCAATTGCAAAAAGATATTCCTGCAGGTATGCAGAAGATTTCAGGGGAGCTTCAATTATGCTTTCCTTCTGCTCAGTCAAAGCTACCTGATATTTGGACCTGCACACACATAAGGAGTGGATTCTAGGAGACATGAGGTACCTACTTCAAACCCTAGCTGATGGCGCCGATCAAAAACCTGACCAATGTAGTTCAGCAGTGCTACAATGTATGTCATATGATGTCCTGGTGTGGAATTGAACAGACCATTGGTTTGCTTCAGGTGGCCGGACAGATCTGGGGATGTCCTTGCATCCCCACCTGCACCTGGGCAGGTCCACCTGCACCTGGGCAGATGTCCACCTGCACCTGGGCAGGATTGGAACCGATGTGCTTGAGGGGGTGTTTGCTAGAGCTGTTGGGGAGGGTTTAAACTAATGTGACTGGGAGATGGGAAACAATGCAGGAAGTCAGAAGGTAGTAAAACAGGGACAGAAACAAAAGGCAGGAAGGGGAAAAGTGTAAGGCAGAGAAGCCATAGTCAAAAATCAAAAATGGCGATGATACAAGGTACAGTGACTGAGGGGAGCTCAGTGAATAGGCCCAGTAATACTAAAAGGAATAAAACGGGAATAAAAACATAAATGGTAAGCGACACGGCAGGTTGTCACATGAAGATATGGATTCAACGATAAGGAAAATTCGGAGAAAAGTTAAGAGGAAATATAACTTTTTTTTTTTTAATTTTAGAGTGTCCAATTGTTTTTTCCAATTAAGGGGCAATTTAGCGTGGCTAATCCACCTAACCTGCATATTTTTGGGTTGTGGGGGTGAAACCCAGGCAGACACGGGGAGAATGTGCAAACTCCACACGGACAGTGACCCATGGCCGGGATTCGAACCCGGGTCCTCAGTGCCGTGAGGCACAAGTGCTAACCACTGCGCCACCGTGCTGTCCCTGAGGAAATATAATTTACGAGAGGTCACTGCCCGAGGTGTTAAGATTCAAAACAGAGGTATAAAAGCCAACATAAGTTTACTTTACCTGAATGCTCGTAGTATTCAGAATAAGGTAAATGAGTTGATGGCACAAGTCATCATGAATGAATATGATTTAGTGGCCATCACTGAAACATGGTTGAAGGATGGTCACGACCGGGAGTTAAATATCCGAGGGTATCAAACTATTCGAAAGCACAGAGTGAATGGTAAGAGAGGTGGTGTAGCTCTGTTATTTAATGATGGCATCCGGGCAATAGTAAGGGATGGCATTGGTGCTTTGGAGGATAAACTTGAATCCATTTGGGTGGAAATCAGGACTAGTAAGGTGAAAAAGTCACTGATAGGAGTAGTCTATAGGCCACCAAAAAGTAACATTATGGTGGGGCAGGCAATAAACAAAGAAATAACGGATGCATGTAGAAATGGTACAGCAGTTATCATGGGGGATTTTAATCTACATGTCGATTGGTTTAACCAGGTCGGTCAAGGCAGCCTTGAGGAGGAGTTTATAGAATGTATCCGCAATAGTTTCCCGGAACAGTATGTAATGGAACCTTCGAGGGAACAAGCGGTCCTAGATCTGGTCCTGTGTAATGAGACAGGATTGATTCATGATCTCATAGTTAGGGATCCTCTCGGAAGGAGCGATCACAATATGGTGGAATTTAAAATACAGATGGAGGGTGAGAAGGTAAAATCAAACACTAGAGTTTTGTGCTTAAACAAAGGAGATTACAATAGGATGAGAGAAGAGCTAGCTAAAGTAGACTGGGAGCAAAGACTTTATGGTGAAACAGTTGAGGAACAGTGGAGAATCTTCCAAGCGATTTTTCACAGTGCTCAGCAAAGGTTTATACCAACAAAAAGGAAGGACGGTTAAAAGGGAAAATCAACCATGGATATCTAAGGAAATAAGGGAGAGTATCAGATTGAAGGAAAAAGCATACAAAGTGGCAAAGCTTAGTGGGAGACTAGAGGACTGGGAAATCTTTAGGGGGCAACAGAAAGCTACTAAAAAAGCTATAAAGAAGAGTAAGATACATTATGAGAGTAAACTTGCTCAAAATATAAAACAGATAGTAAAAGTTTCCACAAATATATAAAACAAAAAAGAGTGGCTAAGGTAAATATTGGTCCTTTAGAGGACGAGAAGGGAGATTTAATAATGGGAGATGAGGAAATGGCTGAGGAACTGAACAGGTTTTTTGGGTTGATTTTTACAGTGGAATACACAAATAACATGCCAGTGACTGATAGAAATGAGGCTATGACAGGTGATGACCTTGAGAGGATTGTTATCACTAAAGAGATAGTGATGGGCAAGCTAATTGGGCTAAAGGTAGACAATTCTCGTGGCCCTGATGGAATGCATCCCAGAGTGCTAAAAGAGATGGCTAGGGAAATTGCAAATGCACTAGTGATAATTTACCGAAATTCACTAGACTCCGGGGTGGTCCCGGTGGATTGAAAATTAGCAAACGTGACACCACTGTTTAAAAAAGGAGGTAGGCAGAAAGCGGGTAATTATAGGCCAGTGAGCTTAACTTCGGTCATAGGGAAGATGCTGGAATCTATCATCAAGGAAGAAATAGCGAGGCATCTGGATGGAAATTGTCCCATTGGGCAGATGCAGCATGGGTTCATAAAGGGCAAGTCGTGCCTAACTGATTTAGTGGAATTTTTTGAGGACATTACCAGTACGGTAGATAACGGGGAGCCGATGGATGTGGTATATCTGGATTTCCAGAAAGCCTTTGACAAGGTGCCACACAAAAGGTTGCTACATGAGATAAATATGCATGGCATTAAGGGTAAAGTAGTAGCATGGATAGAGGATTGGTTAATTAATAGAAAACAAAGAGTGGGGATTAATGGATGTTTCTCTGGTTGGCAATCAGTAGCTAGTGGTGTCCCTCAGGGATCAGTATTGGGCCCACAATTGTTCACAATTTACATAGATGATTTTCAGTTGTGGACCAAGGGCAATGTGTCCAAGTTTGCAGACGACACTAAGATGAGTGGTAAAGCAAAAAGTGTAGAGGATACTGGAAGCTTGCAGAGGGATTTGGATAGGTTAAGTGAATGGGCTTGGGTCTGGCAGATAGAATACAATGTTGACAAATGTGAGATTATCCATTTTGGTAGGTATAACAGCAAAAGGGATTATTATTTAAATGATAAAATATAAAACACGCTGCTGTGGCAGAGACCTGGGTGTGCTAGTGCATGAGTTGCAAAAAGTTGGTTTACAGGCGCAACAGATGATTAAGAAGGCAAATGGAATTTTGTCCTTCGTTGCTGGAGGGATGGAGTTTAAGACTAGGGAGGTTATGCTGCAATTGTGTAAGGTGTTAGTGAGGCCACACCTGGAGTATTGTGTTCAGTTTTGGTCTCCTTACCTGAAAAGGACGTACTGGCACTGGAGGGTGTGTAGAGGAGATTCACTAGGTTAATCCCAGAGCTGAAGTGGTTGGGATTACGAGGAGAGGTTGAGTAGACTGGGACTGTACTCGTTGGAATTTAGAAGGATGAGGAGGGATCTTATAGAAACATATAAATTATGAAGGGAATAGATAGGATGGATGCGGGCAGGTTGTTTCCACTGGCAGGTTGAAAGCAGAATTAGGGGCATAGCCTCAAAATAAGGGGAAGTAGATTAGGATGAGTTTAGGAGGAACTTCTTCACCCAAAGGGTTGTGAATCTATGGAATTCCTTGCCCAGTGAAGCAGTTGAGGCTCCTTCATTAAATGTTTTGAAGATAAAGATAGATCGTTTTTTGAAGAATAAAGGGATTAAGAGGTATGGTGTTTGGGCCGGAAAGTGGAGCTGAGTCCACAAAAGATCAGCCATGATCTCATTGATTGGCGGAGCAGGCTCAAGGGGCCAATGCCTACTCCTGCTCCTAGTTCTTATTGTTCTTATGTTTTATGTCCTTGAGTACACCCGTCAGCCAGGGTATACACATTGTTTCCACACATTGCACATTAACGAGGTTTGGACGTGGAGAAAGGATAAACTAAAGAGCTGAGATCCTCCTGGGATGATTTGGAAGGGGAGGGATGAAACAGAGCAGGAGGAGGGTGATGAGGACATTGCATCCCCAGCTGCTTATAATGCTGCCCAGAATGCCATTATTAATCCAAGATTCACTTAGCTTGCACTTGTGTACCCGTAACAGCCTCCCCGAACAGGTGGCGGAATGTTGCGACTTCACAGTAACTTCATTTGAAGCCTACTCGTGACCATAACTGATTTTCATTTCATTTCAATGCTAGGATCGCATAAAATAACCAGGGCTTCCCACAACACCCCCACCAACGCCCCCCCCACCCCCCCCCCCCCCCCCCCCCCGCCCCCCAATGCCAGTAACTCAAGTGATCCGGCACACAGACAATCATCCCTCCAGTATTCCTCCTATTGTCCCCATTATTCATGTCTTCCCATTTATAACAAAAACAAGTTCATAGTAGCTTGCCACCCAGCATCCAAGAGTAGACAAGACTAGAAACTGGTGGCTAAAGAATAATATTTGCTAGCCTTAATAAAGAAAATAACTTCAGAAAATAAATAATTTAATTCTCTCAGGGTGCATATTGCAACTACAAAGCATTACTCTTCCTTTCCTTACATGACTACATGGTACAAACTGGTTTGCTTCAGCGGGTCACTTGTCAAGAAGTAATGGGGTTATAGAATCATGAACTAGTTCAGGGAAATTTCTCAGCAGTCTGCCTGAGCTGCCATGAACAATGATAATCATGTTAATTGATGTTAATCACAAGGGCATGTTATATGGCCACGGACATAATAGAACATAGAACAGTACAGCACAGAACAGCCCTCGGCCTCGATGTTGTGCCGAGCAATGATCACCTACTCAAACCCACGTATCCACCCTATACCCGTAACCAACAACCCCCATCTAACCTTACTTTTTAGGACACTACGGGCAATTTAGCATGGCCAATCCACCTAACCCCGCACATCTTTGGACTGTGGGAGGAAACCGGAGCACCCGGAGGAAACCCACGCACACAACGGGGAGGACGTGCAGACTCCACACAGACAGTGACCCAGCCGGAATCGAACCTGGGACCCTGGAGCTGTGAAGCATTTATGCTAACCACCATGCTACCGTGCTGCCCAAATTGTGGAAGTCAAATCTTTGTGTAGGCATAGCAGTTGCCTGATACGAGGTTGGGAAAAGAGCCCAATGATCTATGTATCTAAACAAACTGTCTGGGGGAATTAACAAGATTTCTATATGAGAGATAGTGAAGGAACCCACCTGATGAGGTGGGAGCCTGAGTTCTGAGGCGTTCACTTTAGGTATCTATTCCCCAGAAATTGGGCAATTGAATGGGTAAAGGTAATTAAATAAATGATTTACTCCAAAATATGATACATAAACTGGCAGTTGAGAAAGGAAGAAATGAGAGCTCTCTCGGGTAGATCCGCACTAACTTTGGCTTAACACATCAGCTGGCTTGAGAGAAGAAGCGATCATTACTGCAAGCTGCAAAGATCAAACTGTCTGCCTTGTCATTCGTCCATCTGATCTGGGGCCAGTAAATTGTTCCCACCTGTTATGAGTCATGAATGGACTATGTCTATCCTGATTGTGTTGTATTTGATCTGTTGCTCCTCAATAAAACTGCCTGTGACTCCTCAACACTTTTCATTATGTGTGACCTGTGATTAAATCTTAGAAGCACAAATCCCTGCTGTGACTGCTGAGGTACTCTGGCTCCATGTTCTCATAGAACATAGAACAGTACAGCACAGAACAGGCCCTTCAGCCCTCAATGTTGTGCCGAACAATGATCACCCTACTTAAACCCACGTAACCCGTATACCCGTAACCCAACAATCTCCCCATTAACCTTACACTACGGGCAATTTAGCATGGCCAATCCACCTAACCCGCACATCTTTGGACTGTGGGAGGAAACCGGAGCACCCGGAGGAAACCCACGCACACACGGGGAGGACGTGCAGACTCCACACAGACAGTGACCCAGGGGAATCGAACCTGGGACCCTGGAGCTGTGAAGCATTGATGCTAACCACCATGCTACCGTGAGGCCCATGGTTTTGATTCCCCCCCCCCCCCCCCCCCCCCCGCTCTCAAATGTATTCAATTGCAGGAAATACCACCTGGAGATGAGACAGCATGTAGATTATTGACTGGGGGGGGGGATGGATGCAGTGGAACACGATGAGCACGATTTAACCACTGTGTTGCGCCCGGCACAGTTCTGGGCGTGCCAGTTAAATAGTGGAAAAGGCCAACACCAAGATTCATGCCGGGAGCGAATCAGTTTGCTGTCTAACCGGTCTACTCCTGATCGTCTTTCTTTTTTTTATAATTTTAGATTACCCAATTATTTTTTCCAATTAAGGGGCAATTTAGCGTGGCCAATCCACCTACTCTGCACATTTTTGGGTTGTGGGGGCGAAACCCACGCAGACACGGGGAGAATGTGCAAACTCCACACGGACAGTGACCCAGAGCCGGGATCGAACCTGGGACCTCAGCGCCGTGAGGCGGTTGTGCTAACCACTAGGCCACTGTGCTGCCCCGGTCTACTCCTGATGGCGAGTACTGAATCTCGCGCAAATATGGCGAGAATATCATTATTGCTTGTTCGGTGAAATGGACATTCTGAATTCTCCCTCAGTGTACCCGAACAGGCGCCATAGTGTGGCGACTAGGGGCTTTTCACAGTAACTTCATTGCAGTGTTAATGTAAGCCTACATGTGACAATAAAGATTATTATTATTATTATTAACCCTTAATACGCATCAATTTCCACCTCAGTAGGAAGATTGAAGTCAAATGTAATAGCCTCCTGGGAATTAACCGGCTCCCCAGTGAAAAATCATGTGGATGTCTTTTAGTACCCCTTTTTAAAAACATGAACCTGGTGCAATGGCTGCTGAGGGGAACCAAGGAGGTGAATAGCCATTTCCATTTTCCAGCATGTAGCTCATGGGCAATATAAATGGCTACTCAGCTCCTCAATTCCCTTCAGAAGCCATTATGCCAGCATCACGTTTTTGAAAAGGAATACTAAATACGCCCATGTGATTTCTCACTAGGGAGTCGGCTAATCCCTGGGAGGCCACTGCATTTGACTTCAATCTCGCTAATGAGATTGAAATAAATGCAAATGAGGGTTAATAATACTCTTGTCATCTTTGGATGAGATCAGAACTCGCCATCGGGAGCGGGCTGGGTGAATTGTACACTGGTTCACGCTTGGTGCTAATCTCAATTTTGGCCTTTCCCGGTATTCACCTGTCGCTCCCAGGAGCCAGGCACAATGTGGTGGTTAAATCATGCCCTTTATCTGGTTGGACAGTGACATCAACCCAGTCATGCATGAGGTACGCTCAAATTCCCTGTGCAGTTATTGAGTGATTGTTGTGAACCTAACTGCCATGTTTATAAACCTCTAGCTATGATTGACAGCTCCAGACCACATCAAAAGCAGTTATGAGTTTCTGCGGAGAAAAAGAGAAAGTGAAAGCACTTAACTCCTAGATGTTTCTAAACATTGCAGTTAGGTTCAACGCAGGCTACGTGAGATGCATTTAAGCATGAACAAAATGAATATAAATAATCCAGAAATCTGGCTGCCTTGAAGCTGTCAGTTATAGCCTACTAAAGCTATTTCTCTTTGAAATGATTGGAAGCCTTGCAGATCAAAGGATCTGAGGGGGCTTAAAGCCTTGTGATGTGGTTTTGGCTTTCTATCTGTCTGAGGCAATGGGTGTAAGGATCAGGTGAGTGAAAAAGCAGTGGTTTTTCACTGGTTTTGTCTGGACTACACTTTAGCTTCCAGGCAGGGGTGGCTAATGGGGTGGGGGCCTCTGTTTGGGGGGTCTCTGTTATGGGGGTTCTCTGATATGAAGGTCTCTATTATAGGGCTTATCTGATATGGGGGTTTTCTGGCAGGGAACCTCTGCTGGGGGCTTCTAATGAGGTCCTCTGGTGGGGCCCTCTGGTGGGGGCCTGTGGTGGAAGCCTCTGGTGGGGCCTCTGTTGCGGGTTGCTGGTGGGATGTCTGACTGGGCCTCTGGTGGGGGGGGTTCTCTGATGAGGGGGCTGGGGGTTGGGCAGGATTTGCATTGTGAAGGGCGGAGGGCCTCCCAATGGACTTTGGGGCACCTACCTAAAATACCTACCCCCTTGGCTCATCACGAGGTGTGTCAGGGCCATGCTGGCAAACATTTGCACCAATTCACACCTGCGTGAATCCCGGCCCAGAGGGCCAGAGAATTCTGGAGGCATGGAGAATCTGGAATCCAGCTCGTTAATAGGCTGCAAATATGTAATTTTGATCAATTTGCATCCTCCTGCTGGCACAGAGCACAAATCCTGTTGCCACTGCTTGGTGGGCTGGAGCATCGCAAAGGATCGGCACTGATTCCGTTTTCCCCCAACAGTTATCGGTGGTGGATGGTGGAGAATCAAACCTTTGGTATTCTGTGGTTCTGAAAGTCAACAGTATCAATTTGTTACAAAATCTCTGGCCAAATTGACATATGTGGCAAATGTATTGGACAACGTTGATTTACTTAATATTCTGGAAATAATAGGACCATGCAAACATGTTTCTAAGTACATCAATTAGGCTTTCACTATTGTCAATTGGAATATGTAAGTATTTACAAGAGTGTATTTACTTATTTAAAGTAGTCCTAAATCACTTATTTTTTGTAAGTAAACTGCATGAAGATAATTTCCTCCTTTGCTCCTTTCTTGATTTCTTCCTACTATGCACAACTGAGTAGATGACACACCTGCTCACCCAGGCCTACACCAATGCTCCTTTGTTGTTTTTTAAAAAACTTTTTAAATAAATTTAGAATACCCAATTATTTTTTTCCAACTAAGGGGCAATTTAGTGTTGCTAATCTACCTAACCTGTACATCTTTGGGTGGTGGGGGTGAAACGCACGCAGACATGGGGAGAATGTGGAAACTCCACACGGACAGTGACCCAGCCCCGGATTTGAACCCGGGTCCTCAGCGCTGCAGTCCCAGCGCTAACCACTGTGCCGCCCCCCCAATGCTCCTTTGTAACTCGACCATTGTTCGGAGTGGGTTGGAGTAGCTGTAGGGAAGGGGGAGGGGGGATTGAGACACGAGACAAGACTATTCTCTGGCTGATTTTATTTCTATCCCTGAAATACCTGGCAACGCAGCTGCAATCTGAAACTCAGCATGTGAAGGATTGTAAAATGAAACATACCTCACTTCTATCCATCCATAGCACACTATGATGCCATTATGTGGCTGCCTCAATACCATTTTATCTCATGTTTACCATGATTATAATGTGCATTGAACTGACACCGTGTTGAATCCTTACTGACTGCCAGTCCTGAGCTTGCCTCCATGCCCTCTCTGTGCCTTTTACTTTACGCCAATTCAAGTTAAAACACAGATGTGCCTTACATACCCAAAAGTACTGAAGCCAAAGTTTAACAAGTAAGTCTGAATTCTGTCTGAAATATGAGGTGAATTCCTGTCACATACCGAATTTATTTGAAAAACACCATATGGGTAGATCGTTCGTTATCCAGTGCTATTGGTTCTATTTATTTTTGAGACCAATGGTGAGAGAACTATTTCCAGTGCTAAATGTTTGCTGTTTAAATAGTTCATCTGACAGTTGATGAGAAACAGGATACTGGTCTTCAAATAACAGGATGCAAAATCTCAAAATTGAGAAATTAAAAGATTTTATGAAATCCAGAAATGTGCCAATGTCTGCTGACGTTTAAAGGTGGGTGTATATTTGCTCTTTTTGGGAAAGAAAACAAAGATTGTTAAAGAATTTCAGACTGCATGCTTTTCCATGACAGTGACATAACATTACATCCAAACTATGGCTTAAAAGTTGCAATGTTTTCCTTCTAAATCGCTTGGAAAAAAATAGATGAAAAAGGAAGGGTATATTTGAAGCTATATTGAGATGCAATTATCACAATTTCTGCTTTGAATGTTTTTTCAAAAATTATATCTTTTGGTTGAATGCTTGCTACTTTCCACTTTTGCACCCAATATCAGTACCTGTACTAAGCAATCTCAACTTAAGTATAATATAGCTCCTGTTGTGCTGCCCCAACAATGTATCCCAGCTGAGACTACATTAGAACATGGGGTATTCATTTTTCATCAAGTATTTCTTGGATCTCATCTGAGTGACTGCCTGCTGGTATTGGGCGAAGGAAGATGTGGAATTGTGGATTCATGAAACCGGCCAGACATCTGTCATATGAAATCCTCAGAGTTGGCATGGAAAGGAGACTCATCATTGGCTCAGACTGGATTAATATCCTGCTTTCCAGAAATGAAACCAAATACATTAACTCATTGTGGCTCCAAGCCCAAAAGCAATAGCTTCCTATTTTCAGCTGTTGGCTATCAACATAAACTTTTAAGGGGAAATTTCCTGACTTTGCACTTCTGCCTAGAAAGCCTTGTGCACTGGTACATATAGTTCTGTGCTACACACAATTTTCTGACCATTGTTACGGTCATGTCATGTGTCCGTAAAGCTTATTTGGAGAAGGAGAGTGTACTTATTAAATCAAACATGGGATAAGGACACAGTACCTTCACAAAATGGACTCCCGAAAGTCAGGTGACTTATTTTGTGACTTCTACCCACACTGAGATAGACTGCCAACTGTTGTCTGGACAATGGAATACATTGATACTGCCATTACATGACTGAAACTGGCTGGAGGTAGCTAATACTATATTAAAAACAAGGGCAGCCCAGTAGGTCAGTCTTGGATATGGAAACTAGAGGAAGCCATCTCTCTCCCCAGCTCGCCTGCCTCAAAATTCACCTTCGGCAGAGAATTGGGGCTTATTATTTTCAAATACAAGAGTATATTTCCTCACTACAGAGGCTGGACCACAACTGAAAAGTCAGAAATTTCCAACCGTCTTTGTCTTCAGGGAAATATAAGAGAATCTTCAGGCCTGCAAGATTTTGTAAGGAAGCAACTTGTTTCCTTTTATTACCATTCCGTTAATTTAAGTACATGTTGCATCCTTAGAAATCATCTTTTCATATGTGTGTATATCTGTGTGTTTGAGGAGGAAGTGTTGTTGCATTTACATTCCAGGTGTTGTGAAAAACATTCATTCTTTCTTTTGACATGAACTTACAAGAAAGGCTGCTTTGTGTTTGTTCTTTCAAGTCGCAGCATAAAAAAAGGAGAAAAGCATTCCTTCTCAAAAGTACATGTGGTAAGCTGAGTGGTGAGATAAGGGGGAAAACGATCTCACATCTCTCCTCATCCGTAGCACCAATAATTGAGAGTCTGAAGAGACCTCTTCAGGCGCTCAGTCAGAAAATCATCCATGAATTGTATGAAATTCAAGATTATAAGGTATAGAATTCACTAATATTTGTCATTTAACTATTATTTAAGAGATATGTTGAAATGTTGTGTTATAGCATAATATCGTAAAGTATTAAACTTTACAAAATACAAAACTTTAGAATAAGCCCAAAAGAAACAGATAACCAGCTTAATTCAAGAACAGCAGATGGATTTTGCCTCATTCGTTCTGGTCTGCCTGTTAGCAGCTTCACACCTTCTCATATGGGTGAATATGTTTTCATAGATATCATAGAATTTTACAGTGCAGAAGGAGGCCATTCGGCCCATCGAGTCTGCACCGGCTCTTGGAAAGAGCACCCTACCCAAGGTCAACACCTCCATCCCATCCCCATAACCCAGTAACCCCAACCAACACTAAGGGCAATTTTGGACACTAAGGACAATTTATCATGGCCAATCCACCTAACTTGCACATCTTTGGACTGTGGGAGGAAACCGGAGCACCCGGAGGAAACCCACGCACACACGGGGAGGATGTGCAGACTCCGCACAGACAGTGACCCAAGACGGAATCGAACCTGGGACCCTGGAGCTGTGAAGCCATTGTGCTATCCACAATGCTACCGTTTTCTCCTCATCTGATGAATTACTGTGTCTCACAATGTATTGAATGGTACAAAACTTTCTCTACAGATAGCCAGCCTAATAAGAGGCCATTATATCTACTAAATAACCACTTGATGCTATTTTTTTCAGGGTGCTACATCAGTTTGCTGCTGTGGCAGTGGTATGCGCCCCCCCCCCCCAACCCCGTCAGCACCTCCGCCACCCCAGGGGTTCGGTGGGACCACATGATAGAATGGCCAGCTTGCATGCAGGGATCACCCAGGTGGACGGTGGAAAGTGCTACCGAGGGCAGGAGTCAGGCGTTGTCAAACGATGCGGAGCACCAGAGTTCATAGCGGAGTCGCCATCAACATCCATCCCATGGACCAGACCCGTAGATAATGCCAACCCAGGGCCCGCAAGCTGTAGTGAAGCAGGTAGGAAGCAGGAGGGCAGTGCAGGGAGATTGGATGAGGGAGGGGTGACTGGTCAGAGGGGGGGAGGTAGGTGGTGGGGGGGTGGAATGGAAAGTTTGAGCTGCTACCAGCCAGTCCCCTAGTCAGTGAACCCAGTGGTGATTAAGGTGTCCTGTGCTCAGCGGCCCTGGCGCACGCGTTGTGCGGCCTCCTGTGACTGCCCGGGCACCATGTCCTGGCCATCCTGGCCCTCCTCCACATCCTCCTCATCGGACGAGGCCTGGCATTCCTCCTCCCCTTCCTCCAGCATGCTGCTCCTCTGCTGCGGGATGTTGTGGCGAACGCAGCAGGCCACCACCATGTGGGAGACTCTCCTGGGGCTATACTGGAGGGCCCCGCCAGAATGGTCCAGGTACCTAACCGCATTTGAAAACACTGATGCACTGCTCGATTCCGCTCCTGGTCGCTGCATGGGCATCGTTGTAGCGGTTCTCCATATTGGTCTGAGGCCTCGAGCAGGTGGCATCAGCCACGACTGCAGTGGATAACCCCTGTCGTCCAGGTGCCATGCGCCCTCCTGGATTACCTACCGTGGACGTCCTCTTCGGGTTGGTCACATGATGCCCTACCAGCAAGGTGGCGCTCAATTGTGAAGGGAGGTGGGGGACAGCCGGTGAGCTCTGCACAACCACAGGCAACGGTGGGGTCAGTGGGGTGTGTAGACAAATGGCTGCCTTACGTGCCGCCACAATGGTAGTCCATGACTGCAAACCCTGGACCCGGTGGAGACCCCGAGCCCATGGCCCATTCTCTGGTTGCCCCCCGCTACTCTCCTGGCCCTGGTAGATGCCCTCCAGCCTGCAGCAGGACTGGTGGCCCACAGTTGTGCCTCAGATAACAAGTCTTACCCCCTCTCTCTCCCTCAGCAGCCATGACACCTGTTTCCCAATTTTAAATACCACAAGTGAACTTCGCCATCGGTAATTCCTCCTGGCAGTTGCAGAGAATTGCAGGGGGTCGAAATTGCAGGGTCGGACAGTTAATGATGTGCCAACTGTTTACTTGCATGCACACGCTGGCCTCAATTTTCAGCTCACACACGATTTTTAAAAAATATAAATTTAGAGAACCCAATTCATTTTTCCAATTAAGGGGCAATTTAGCATGGTCAATCCACCTACCCTCACACGCGAGTTTCTGCTCAATCACGTTCTGCGGGAATCCCATCCATGGGGCGAGATTCTCCGCACTCCCGACGGTGCGGAGAATAGCGTGGCTCGTAAAATTTTACGGCCACGCTGTTCCGACGCCCTCCAGCTATTCTCCCCCCCCCCCCACGCCCAACTCCCGACACGAATCGCTGCCGCCGTTTTTTTACGGCCGCCAGCGATTCTCAGCTGATAGATGGGCCGAGTTCCCAGCCCTTTACGGCTGTTTTTACGAACGGCAACCACACCTGGTCTGGCCGTTCGTAAAAACGGCCGTAAACACTCGCATTTATAACCATGGCACCGATTGGCACGGCAGTACCACGGCCGTGCCAAGGGTGCCATGGGCCCGCGATCGGTGGGCACCGATCGCGGGCAGCGGGCCCGATGCCCGCGCACTATTTCTCCTTCCGCCGCCCCGCAGTATCCATTCGCGGGGCGGCTGAGGGGCATCCCGGCCCGCGCATGCGCGGGTTTCGCGCAAATATGCGATTACGTCATCCGCGCATGCGCGGGTTGGAGTCTTCCAATCCGCGCATGCGCAGCTGACGTCATATGACGCGTCAGCCGGCGCAAACTCAGGCAAGCGGGCTTAACGAAATTCGTTAAGCCCGTGATGCCGGAGCTTACGGCGTCGGGCTGCTAGCCCCGACCGGGGACCAGAATCGGTTCCCGGTCGGGAAGGGGGGGGCTAGCCTTACGATTTCTCCCGTTTTGGGAGAATCGCGCCCAGGGTCTTTGTAATTTGTGTGGGTGTTCACGTTGATTGCAGGAGGGTACCAGGTACTTGTTTCTGTCAATTTGGGTGGCACGGTGGCACAGTGGTTAGCACTGCTGCCTCACAGTGCCAGGGATCCGGGTTCGATTCCGACCTCGGGCGACTGTGTGGAGTTTGCACATTCTTCCCGTGTCTGTTTGGGTTTCCTCCAGGTGCTCCAGTTTCCTCCCAGAGTTCAAAGATGTGCTGCTTCGGCGGATTAGGTAAGCTAAATTATCACGAGGTAGAGTTACAAGGATAGGATGGGGGATTGGGCCTAGGTTAGGGTGCGCATTCAGAAAGTCGGTGCAGATTCGATGGGCCGAATGGCCTTCTCCTACATTGTAGGGATTCCATGATTCTATATGATTCTATGACTTTCTCTAGCAAATTCACACTGGCTTTCCTTGATTAATCAATGCTTTTCTATACTTATACTTTGTGATAAATTCACACAATTTACATGATAAAGTTAATTGATGCAATACATACAGTATCTCCATGAGGCATATGTCAGTGCATTGTTTGCAAATAACATGAACAAAAATAATCGTAAAATTGTTTTTCAGAAAATCAACATGCATTTCACACACCAACTGTAATTGGTTGGTTATGGGCCTGTTTCATACTCGGCAATGGAAGAAACAAGGCCCCATTTTGCCCAACAAGAACCTTAAAGGATGTGGTAAATGTGACATTATCTGTATTTTTTTTTAAATTGGAACCCTGTAATGTGCATCTATGAGTTGAACCCTGAAGCAGCAGCAGCAGCAAGAAGGTGGAAGCATCAGGCAAGAGGGACAGAAGAGGCATGACTGCATGTGTGGAAATGTCATTTCAACATCAGGGAAGAAGAATCACAGTCAGAGACATGTGACTGTACTTTCTTAGGATGTTGATTTAATTTCCCTGGACATTTGCAATTTAGTGGACTGAAGCTCTTGGACAGTTTTATAGCAGAACTGAAAACGTAAAATTGGTTGGTGTGGCTTACTATCCTAACCATGGTCCAAAATATGCTCGCTGGAACTCCCTTCGAGAGCTCATCAGTCACCGTCACCATTCCCATGAGCTGCTGCATTTAAATGAGTGTAGCCAAGTTCTCACCACAACGTCCCATAATAGGGACACATGGGTGTCACAAGCTGTGCCAGCATTTATTGCCCAGTGATCCAGATGGGTTATTACGACAATCAACATAGTTTCAAGGTCATCATTAGACGTTTAATTCCAGCACGGGCAGCACGGTAGTATAGTGGTAAGCACAATTGCTTCACAGCTCCAGGATCCCAGGTTCGATTCCTGCTTGGGTCACTGTTTGTGCGGAGTCTGCATGTTCTCCTCATGTGGGCATGGGTTTCCTCCGGGTGCTCCGGTTTCCTCCCACAGTCCAAAGATGTGCAGGGTAGGTGGATTGGCCATGATAAATTGCCCTTAGTGTCCAAAATTACCTTTAGGGTTGGGTGGGGTTATGGGGATAGGGTGGAGGTGTGGCCTTGGATCGGGTGCTCTTCCAAGAGCCGGTGCAAACTTGATGGGCCGAAAGGCCTCCTTCTGCACTGTAAATTCTGCGAAACGATTTTCATTG